>NC_079392.1:24077805-24187805 GCF_029220125.1 Pseudoliparis swirei | reverse complement strand
TTGTAGCCAATCGGCAGCCGGCAGACATGCGGGCTGTTATGACGGCGACCCGTTGACGCAAAATGAATCCTCAGGAGATGATGACATCATCTGGAGACTCTGAGCTCTGGTCTCCTCCCATCAGGGCAGCCATGTGGGTTTAGTGTGGCGGCGTCTGAAAAGAAACTCTACGTAATAATGCGCCCATAGAAATGTGAACGTGGCCTCAGACCGACGTCAACGCGCAGATATCATGAAGCCGAGGACGTGGATTCAGTGTTCGACCTCGGTTCTGGAACGTAGCCGATCACTCGGTAAAACGTCTAAAGCAAATGTTGAGCTGGTGTCTCAGAGTTATCTGGACTTATTTATATGAAATGCTTTGGATACCTCGAATGTTTAACGCCACTCTTTGTTCTGCTTTATCTTGACTGTCAATTAACAGCAAATGAACATCCTCCAACCGGCGGGAGAGGTCTTTCAATATATTTGTATAAAAGACGGGTTTTAAAGGAACCTTTGAACTTAGAAACTGAATTCATTTATTTATTCATTTTATTTATTTATTTTATTTTATTTCTTATTTTATTTCCCCCCCTCTGACAGCACAAGTTGTCAGATTGGTTTAAAACAAAGTAATTCAACTTGATTATGTCGACGAATTTCTGGTGAGAGAGACACTTTTCTCCTCCTGGATCGTCCTCCTCCTGCTCCTCCTCCTCCTCCTTCTCCTCCTCCTCTCCTTTCTCCCGGTGGTGAACATCTCTTGCCCACCTTTGACCTTCTGTCCGCCACACCTGTCATACAGAGAAGTGCTCTGAGAACATTGCGTCCGTCCTCCTGTCTACTATACCTGTCGACCTGTCTACCTGTCTGTCTGAGTCCTCCTGTCTGTCTGAGTCCACCTGTCTGTCTGAGTCCTCCTGTCTGTCTGAGTCCACCTGCCTACCTGAGTCCACCTGTCTGTCTGACTTCCCCGGCTCTGCCTCTGGGTATTCTCCCGGCTCTCCTCCCTCCTCTCAGCTCCCACCAGTAACACGTCGGTATCGCTCCATTTGCCTGTGACAGCTCTGGCATTTATTTATAGGCCAAATGTAATGATTGTGGCAGAAAGGTGGAGATGTGGAGGGGGGGGGCGCCTCACGGGACTCATGAGACCCCGTCGTTCCTTCACAAGGAGCATAAGAATTATATAAGTCATACTTTTTATTTAGGAGCACCCAAATGCATCCACACAACATGACTCTGTGAGAATAGCGAGCTCGAGGTCGGAGGTCGATTATCTCACTTTCATGGTTCCCAGCAGAGTGAACCGACTTCACCACGCGGGTTATTGTGTCTGTAGTTGTGTGGATCATCATTGCGCGACACATTTAAATCTGGAGTGAGGTGCTCGACCTTTGACATGCAGCTGCTCCGTGAGGCTGCGTACGCGTTGGTGAACTGTGGTCCATATATGAAGATGAATGTACACATTAAGTTGATTATTTAAGTCATTTAATTTCAGAATTGTGCTCTTGTTGTTGTTGTTTAAATAATATTAAAAGGTTAATAAAGAAGTTTCCCATGAACAGACAGTGAGAGTTCTATGGGTCACTTTATGGGGCTTTTATTTTGAAAAGGAAGGATAAAGGGAGAGAGAGAGAGAGAGAGAGAGAGAGAGATACGTCTCCCCGCAGCGCCTTCAGTTTAATCATTCACAACGACGGATTCAGAAATAACTCGCTTGTCTTCGCTCCGAGTTCTCTGTGACAAACCTCCGACAACAAGCTGTCCGTCAAACAGCGGAGTGTGTGTGTGTGTGTGTGTGTGTGTGAGTGCATGTATTAGGAATAGAGGCGTGATAAAGAGAGAAACCACCTCTGACTCCTTCCTCTCAGAGGTAATTACTATCTTTTGCGGTTTAAATGAGCCAGAAAGGGTCAGAATATGGCAATTATTTTAATACTTTTATACCTTCTTTACACCGCTTTCCACTAAGTGTGTGTGTGTTATTGTAATGAGCATACAGGAACACACCCTCACGTGTAAGCCGGACTCTAATCCGTTTCACCTTCACGGATAATGATGAAGAAGGAAGATGCGTGGATAATTTTTCTTTTAATGGTTGATTTCTCCCACTTTACCAAAATAAGAGCCCGCTCTATAAGTCTCGTCCTTGAAAACCATCCCCCGTCCTCTACACCCTCACATCTCCCACTGCCTCTCCACTCATGTGTTATTACACAGTTACTGACATTATAAAGCACGACGTGACGAGTGAGAAAAAAACAAAAATGTGGATGTGAGTGACGGGGGCTTGAGAGCATTTTTCCATGTGTGCGATTGATTTGACAGGATGAAGAGAGCAGCGGTGTGCCTCTTTAATGGCAGTTCAAGCACAGAGGAGCTCAGAATGCCCTGCAGGCCCCTGTCACTGCACACAAAAAGGGCTTAAAATACACAAACACACACATGTGTGTGTACAGAAAGCTGAAAGAAATGGTTCCCGACAGCTGGGAGGCAGGAACACTTTGGAAATATACAAGTCTAAACGGTAGTTTGGGGCTACAATACAATACAATATAATACAATACAATACAATATAATACAATATAATACGAGCTGCTGTGTGTCTTCAATGATGTTGAAGCTGAACCCACTGCTCACTTATCAAAATGACAGTGTTAACGATGCCAGGAGAAGATCTGTGGCTTTCAAAATAAAAGCCCCTCGCTCTGCCAGTCACTCTTGCGTGTTGCATTGTGAACTCGCTATAGTGGCTGGCCCTTTGTGCTTCGTGTGGAAGCTGATTTTTTTTGGAGTTTCTTCTTTCAGATCACTTTTTTTCTTTGTCAAGCTACGAGAACTCAAAACTCTGAGCGATGACGGCGGCTTTCATGCGACTCGGGGAAACGGAGCACCAGGTTATTACCGGGGAGAGAGCTTTATTTCCTTTGAAAGGTTCACAGTGGGCCTCAATTAACTCACGTTAATTAAACTATTACGCTGCTTGAATGGGATCTTTTGACTTTATACATATATATATAATGTCATTTTGCTGATTACAGGTGGTACGCTTTCTTTTTTTCAATTCATTATTGACCCTCGGGCTAAATCACCTTCCTCTAATTAACAAAAATGCATTTGTTTTACAAAAGAATAACTGAAAAATAGATGATCATTAAAAAGTTAATCCAAAGTTTTAATTACAACGTTTCCATTTCACTTTTTAGAAGTTTCCTTTTTCACCTTCACGTGAGAGAATTGTGATTTTGTTGTTGTTTAAATAATATAAAACGGTTAATAAAGAAGTTTCCCATGAACAGACTGAGAGTTATATGGATCACTTTATCAGGCTTTTATTTTGAAAACAGAGTGTAAAGGGGGAGAGAGCGAGAGATATTTTAATGCATATATGGGGAGGTTTTTCCATGACAAGGAAGTAGCCTGAACTTCGTGTTAAGGTACACTTACTCTATGGGGCTTTTATTTTGAAGAGGAAGGATACACGAAGAGAGAGAGAGAAAGAGAGAGAGATAATCTGATGCATAGGGAGGTTATTTCATGACAAGGATGTTTACTCTAGGACTTTTATTTTGAAGGGTTCGGGGAGAGTTTATTGTTACAGGTTATGATGGCACCAATTAGCTCATCTCTATCACCTGTGCTTGCCTAGCAACAGTCACAGGTTGCCGTAGTGATGTTGCCAAGTGTCTCAAAGGCCAGATAGGTCATTGCACAAGACCCCAAAACGGCGTGTGTGTGTGTGTGTGAGCACCAGACCGGTACGTGCTGCTGTTCTCCAGTTAGCATGAGGTTCTCTTACTTGTGTTCTCCGACGGCCAAACGTGTGAGTCTGTTCGGCGCTAACAGCCAATCAGTGCGAGCGCCGCCCTTTACAGCGGTAACCCTGGGAGACGGACAGTTACTTCCTGGTCTGGGGTGTGTTTCCCATGTTATTTGACCAATAAACTCCTCTGAACATATATAAAAAGTGGACGTCGTCACTATTGAGAGAGGAGAGATGAGAAAGGGCGTAAGGAGAGAGGGCGTGAGGAGAGAGGGCGTAAGGAGAGAGGAGAGAGGGCGTGAGGAGAGAGGAGAGAGGGCGTAAGGAGAGAGGAGAGAGGAGAAAGGGCGTAAGGAGAGAGGAGAGGGCGTGAGGAGAGAGGAGAAAGGGCGTAAGGAGAGAGGGCGTAAGGAGAGAGGAGAGAGGGCGTGAGGAGAGAGGGCGTGAGGAGAGAGGAGAGAGGGCGTAAGGAGAGAGGAGAGAGGGCGTGAGGAGAGAGGAGAGAGGGCGTGAGGAGAGAGGAGAGAGGGCGTGAGGAGAGAGGAGAGAGGGCGTAAGGAGAGAGGAGAGAGGGCGTGAGGAGAGAGGGCGTGAGGAGAGAGGCCGTGAGGAGAGAGGAGAGAGGGCGTGAGGAGAGAGGAGAGAGGGCGTAAGGAGAGAGGAGAGACGGCGTGAGGAGAGGAGGAGAGAGGGCGGAGGAGAGAGAGAGAGGCGAAGGAGAGGAGAGAGGGCGGAGGAGAGAGGAGAGGAGAGAGGAGGGCGTGAGGAGAGGAGAGAGGGCGTGAGGAGAGAGGAGAGAGGGCGTGAGAGAGGAGAGAGGGCGGAGGAGAGAGGAGAGGGCGTGAGGAGAGAGGAGGGAGGAGAGAGAGAGGGCGTGAGGGAGAGAGGAGAGAGAGGGCGTGAGGAGAGAGGAGAGAGGGCGTGAGGAGAGAGGCCGTGAGGAGAGAGGGCGTGAGGAGAGAGGGCGGAGAGGAGAGGCGTGAGGAGAGAGGGCGTGAGGAGAGAGGAGAGAGGCGGAGGAGAGAGGAGAGAGGGCGGGAGGAGAGAGGAGAGGCGTGAGGAGAGAGGGAGAGGCGTGAGGAGAGAGAGGAGGAGGAGAGAGAGGCGTGAGAGGAGAGAGAGGCGGAGGAGAGGCGTGAGGAGAGAGGGCGTGAGGAGAGAGGGCGGAGGAGAGAGGAGAGAGGGCGGAGGAGAGAGGAGAGAGGGCGTGAGGAGAGAGGAGAGGGCGTGAGGAGAGAGGAGAAGAGGAGAAAGGGCATGAGGAGAGAGGAGAGAGGAGAGAGAAGAGAGGAGAGAGGGCGTGAGGAGAGAGGAGAGAGGAGAGAGGGCGTGAGGAGAGAGGAGAGAGGGCGTGAGGAGAGAGGAGAGAGGGCGTAAGGAGAGAGGAGAGAGGGCGTGAGGAGAGAGGAGAGAGGGCGTGAGGAGAGAGGGCGTGAGGAGAGAGGCCGTGAGGAGAGAGGAGAGAGGAGGAGAGAGAGGAGAGAGGAGTGAGGAGAGAGGAGAGAGGGCGTGAGGAGAGAGGAGAGAGGGCGGGAGGAGAGAGGAGAGAGGGCGTGAGGAGAGAGGAGAGAGGGCGTGAGGAGAGAGGAGAGAGAGAGGAGAGGAGAGGCGGAGGAGAGAGGGCGTGAGGAGAGAGGGCGTGAGGAGAGAGGAGAGAGGGCGTGAGGAGAGAGGAGAGAGGGCGTGAGGAGAGAGGAGAGAGGAGAGAGGAGAGAGAAGAAAGGGCGTAAGGAGAGAGGAGAGAGGGCGTGAGGAGAGAGAGGCGTGAGGAGAGAGGCGGAGAGAGAGGCGTGAGGAGAGAGGAGAGAGGCGTGAGGAGAGAGGAGAGGAAGAGAGGAGAGAGGGCGTAAGGAGAGAGGAGAGGGCGTGAGGAGAGAGGAGAGAGGGCGTGAGGAGAGAGGAGAGAGGGCGTGAGGAGAGAGGGCGTGAGGAGAGAGGAGAGAGGGCGTGAGGAGAGAGGAGAGAGGGCGTGAGGAGAGAGGAGAGAGGGCGTGAGGAGAGAGGAGAGAGGGCGTGAGGAGAGAGGAGAGAGGAGAGAGGAGAGAGGAGAAAGGGCGTAAGGAGAGAGGAGAAAGGGCATGAGGAGAGAGGAGAGAGGAGAGAGGGCATGAGGAGAGAGGAGAGAGGAGAGAGGGCGTGAGGAGAGAGGAGAGAGGAGAGAGGGATTACAGTGTGTATGTGCTGAGGGGTTTAAATCAGAACCAAAGGTCTTGTGCTGCAGCTCTCGCTGCTCTGCAGGTCTTGTTCTTCATGATTTCTTCTCTTCCAGACGTCATGACAGTCGGATTTGTTGCAAATGAAGTAAAATAATATCTCAAACAGATGATGCATCGTGAACTTTCACGAGAAGAAAAACAATCGTAATCTTCTCTGGAAAAGCCATGAGTGCCGTTCATCCAGCGTGAGCCGTGGTGTGAGACGTGTGTTATCGTCTGTTCCTCCGGCCCATGCAGGCGCCGGACTCATCCATCACTTCTTATCAAGCGAGCGCTGACAGAGCATCCACTCACAGTCCCACGGTTTCACCTGCTATCTCCACGGCAACCATCTCCTTCCTTGAGTTCTTGAAACAAACCGCGAGGAGACGCCACGCCTTAAAGAGACAGTCACGTCTCCGTCCGTCTCGCGCTCCCCACCGAGCCGTCACGGCGTCACGGCGACGGGCCGTTTCTATTCACCCAAAGGTCATCTCACCTGCCGGTCAGTAATGTCCTTCCTCATCATCCCAATACACCTGTTACCCAGCCCAATACACCTGTTACCCAGCCCAATGCACCTGTTACCCAGCCCAATGCACCTGTTACCCAATGCACCTGTTACCCAGCCCAATACACCTGTTATCCAGCCCAATGCACCTGTTACCCAATACACCTGTTACCCAATGCACCTGTTACCCAATACACCTGTTACCCAATACACCTGTTACCCAGCCCAATGCACCTGATACACCTGTTACCCAATACACTTGTTACCCAGCCCAATACCCCTGTTACCCAATGCACCTGTTACCCAGCCCAATGCACCTGTTACCCAGCCCAATACACCTGTTACCCAGCCCAATACACCTGTTACCCAGCCCAATGCACCTGTTACCCAGCCCAATACACCTGTTACCCAGCCCAATGCACCTGTTACCCAGCCCAATACACCTGTTACCCAGCCCAATGCACCTGTTACCCAGCCCAATACACCTGTTACCCAGCCCAATGCACCTGTTACCCAGCCCAATACACCTGTTACCCAGACAAATACACCTGTTACCCAGCCCAATACACCTGTTACCCAGCCCAATGCACCTGTTACCCAGCCCAATACACCTGTTACCCAGCCCAATACACCTGTTACCCAGCCCAATATACCTGTTATCCAGCCCAATACACCTGTTACCCAATACACCTGTTACCCAGCCCAATGCACCTGTTACCCAGCCCAATACACCTGTTACCCAGCCCAATATACCTGTTATCCAGCCCAATACACCTGTTACCCAATACACCTGTTACCCAGCCAAATACACCTGTTACCCAGCCCAATACACCTGTTACCCAGCCCAATACACCTGTTACCCAGCCCAATGCACCTGTTACCCAGCCCAATACACCTGTTACCCAGCCCAATGCACCTGTTACCCAGCCCAATGCACCTGTTACCCAGCCCGCCCAATGCAATTATTTTTCGGCACAGCTGTCCTTGGAAAAGTCGAGTAAAAGTCAGCAGTGAAAAAAAGAATAAAAAACTTGACTACAACTTTGATTCCAGCGACGTAAACATCGTCAAACGTCATAACTCTGAGAGACTTTGACAGAAACTAACTAAACGCTTGCAGCCATCTTGTGAAAGATCACGCAGACGTCCCTTGAAGTCAGGGTCCCCCCCCCCCCCCCCTGAAGAGGAGGTGGGGAATTAATAAATGAGTGGGCGAGGAAAGAAACTGGGTAATGAGAGAGAGAGAGATAGAGTGTGTGTGTGTACATGAGTGTGTGTGTGTGTGTGTCTCAGCGCTCACTTTTCTGTCAGCTGTTACCATTAACTGTGTGCCAGTTGCCATAGAAACCAACCCCAGCTGCACCGCGGCGAGGGGATGTTGCCGGCTGGGCTCAGAACATGCGAGGTGGCGTTTGGCGTGGACTCGGGTCGAGTTGCGTTGCCCTTCATGTTGTCGTCTCCGTTGTGTTGGTGCATCTTGTTGCTGTTGTTTATTTGTTCTTTTTGCCTGCGGCTTCTCGATAGGCGCCGATTTTTAACGCCTGATTCCGCCGGCTCATGTTCCTCCCTCCATCCCGTTGGGATAACGTTATAATCTCAGTGTTCTCCCCGTAGAGCACGACTGCAGACCAGGGAGAGGGAGAGACCTCCGCCACTGACTGTGTCACATTTGCTCCGTAAACGTCTGTGAATGCTTCCGTGTCGTCGTGAGTTCAGGAGAGGAACTCGGCGTGTGTGTCCTCCGGCGTTGTGTTGATCCGTGTGTGTGTGTTTGTTGTCAGCCTGCGCCACAGGAAGGCTTTCCCGACGCGCAGTAACTCGGTGTGTCGTCTCGCCTCGCCGCGTCCTGATTGCACTTCTGTTTCCAATCGGAAGACGCCGCTGAACTCTGATTATGTAAATCTCCTCCTTCATATTGCTCTCCGCGGTTGTTTACCACGGAGGAATTAAAGTCGGCTCTCCGAAAAGTCAGGATCGTCCTCGGTGAGGTCCGACCATTAAAACAAATTGAATTGGCTTCATAGACGCATTGAATGTTGATATTTCTGAGCCTTAGAGATAAGGTAAGGAGATGAGTTTCCTCCCTATAGGTGGCTGGGCTCAGCCTTAGGGATAAGGTAAGGAGATGAGTTTCCTCTGCAGGGTGGCCGGGCTCAGCCTTAGAGATAAGGTAAGGAGATGAGTTTCCTCCCTAGGGTGGCCGGGCTCAGCCTTAGAGATAAGGTAAGGAGATGAGTTTCCTCTGCAGGGTGGCTGGGCTCAGCCTTAGAGATAAGGTAAGGAGATGAGTTCCTTCTGTAGGGGGCAGGGCTCAGCCTTAGAGATAAGGTAAGGAGATGAGTTTCCTCTGCAGGGTGGCCGGGCTCAGCCTTAGAGATAAGGTAAGGAGATGAGTTTCCTCTGTAAGGTGGCAGGGCTCAGCCTTAGAGATAAGGTAAGGAGATGAGTTTCCTCCCTAGGGTGGCCGGGCTCAGCCTTAGAGATAAGGTAAGGAGATGAGTTTCCTCCCTAGGGTGGCTGGGGTCAGCCTTAGGGATAAGGTAAGGAGATGAGTTTCCTCTGCAGGGTGGCCGGGCTCAGCCTTAGGAAGATCTCTCCAGATCTCCGAGGCACGGTCTGGATAAGTCTCGTGTTTTGAGGAAGATGAAGTTCAAAGTTCTCGGCTCCTACTCAGAGAACTGGGGCCACAAATTGGGACTTTCTTCTCACTTCCTCGCGGCTTGAAGAGAGCAAAGATAATAACGCATTCCCGCTGCGACGCCAACACGGCAAGAGGATTTGGTTTTGGGGCGAGAAGCGGCCCTTGAGCAACACTTCCAAATCACACGCTGGTTTCAAGCAGCTGAGTTGAAGGGTATGCGAGCCGAGCCACGGCTTCATCCTCTGGGCTGCAGACTGTGATCCCTGCACACAGCCTGCACACAGCCTGCACACAGCCTGCACACAGCCTGCACACAGCCTGCAGACAGCCTGCACACAGCCTGCACACAGCCTGCACACAGCCTGCACACAGCCTGCAGACAGCCTGCACACAGCCTGCACACAGCCTGCACAGCCTGCACACAGCCTGCACACAGCCTGCAGACAGCCTGCACACAGCCTGCACACAGCCTGCACACAGCCTGCACACAGCCTGCACACAGCCTGCAGACAGCCTGCACACAGCCTGCACACAGCCTGCACACAGCCTGCAGACAGCCTGCACACAGCCTGCAGACAGCCTGCACACAGCCTGCACACAGCCTGCACTCAGCCTGCACACAGCCTGCAGACAGCCTGCACATAGCCTGCAGACAGCCTGCAGACAGCCTGCACACAGCCTGCAGACAGCCTGCACACAGCCTGCACACAGCCTGCACTCAGCCTGCACACAGCCTGCAGACAGCCTGCCCTACACGCAGGCCACACACGGTGTACATTAACACTCCGGTATGCATTTCCAATCCCCTCCAACACTGTTCTTTGCAGTCGGCAGACGTCCAGCCGGGTTTCCACCTGATTCAGCAGCTGCTCCCTCTTTAGATTCTTCAGCTCTTTACTTATATCTTTAACCCCTTAAGTGTTGACGCTAAATCTCCGTTGGCTCCGGTTCTGTCTCTCTACTTGCTGACATGTTTTTTTTTATCCGAGGGGGTTTGGCACCAAATCTGGCAACACATCTCCATCAGCTGTTACACATGTCGGCTGCTTTGATGTGGAGTTATCTTCCATTTCTCTGGTGAATAAATACCACAAACACTGAGCAGCCGGGTCTGCAGCCTGTTGCCACAGGCTGGCGGTGAAAGGCAGAAGGATCTCCGTGGTAATAATTCATCCTCAACCTTCTCTTCTCTTTGGTACATTTCATACGTCTCAAACTCACGTCTCGCATTCCACTTTTACAGACATCTGCCTTTTAAATGTCAAGAATTAAACGACCGTACACGTTCATTTCACGTGTGCGACAAGCGTCACAAAGGACTCGCTAACGAGGCATGTGATTGAATACGTGCGGCGTGTATAAGAACGGATGTGAGTGGGACGAGAGGAAAAATACTAATAATTGGCGTAACAGTTAAATGAAGTTCCCCTTGTCGATGAAATCCCCCTCCGGCGCGTCGAAGGTCGCGGTAATGAGATCAGCCGGCGGCGAGGAGAATTAATAACGACCGGCGCTTCAATGCAGACGGTGAGCAGACGGCGGGGTCGCGGTGCGCAGTCGCCTCTCGTCGGCGGTGGCCGTGCTATATTTAAGTCCTGTAATATAATTAAGGAATGAAAAGGTCACTGCGTCGCACATTCCTCACATTCCTCACATTCCTCACATTCCTCAGGATGAGGTCAGTGAGCAGCAGTGGGAGCGTCCGCGATGTTCAGTCTTCACCAACGACAATCTGTGAATATCAACTAATGGATACATGAGGGCGTCCAAAGCTGCCAGTTGGCTGGACTGATAGGGTGTGTGTGTGTGTGTGTCTGTTTGTGTGTGTATATGTGTGTGTGTCTGTTTGTGTGTGTATATGTGTGTGTGTGTGTGTCTGTTTGTGTGTGTATATGTGTGTGTGTGTGTCTGTTTGTGTGTGTATATGTGTGTATGTGTGTGTGTGTTTGTGTGTGGGGGTGTGGGGGGGTGTGTATATGTGTGTGTGTGTGTATGTGTGTGTGTGTGTGTGTGTGTGTCTGTTTGTGTGTGTATATGTGTGTGTCTGTTTGTGTGTGTATATGTGTGTGTGTGTCTGTTTGTGTGTATATATGTGTGTGTGTGTGTATATGTGTGTATGTGTGTGTGTGTGTTTGTGTGTGGGGGTGTGGGGGTGTGTGTATATGTGTGTGTGTGTCTGTTTGTGTGTGCGTCTGTGTGTGTGTGTATATGTCTGTGTGTGTATATGTGTGTGTGTGTGTGTCTGTTTGTGTGTGTATATGTGTGTGTGTGTGCGTGTGTATATGTGTGTATGTGTGTGTGTGTGTGTGTAAGTGTGTGTGTGTGTCTGTTTGTGTGTGGGGGTGTGTGGGGGTGTGTATATGTGTGTGTGTATGTGTGTATGTGTGTGTGTGTCTGTTTGTGTGTGCATCTGTGTGTGTGTGTATATACAGGACTGTCTCAGAAAATTAGAATATTGTGATGAAGTTCTTTATTTTCTGTAATGCAATTAAATAAACAAAAATGTCATGCATTCTGGATTCATTACAAATCAACTGAAATATTGCAAGCCTTTTATTCTGATTTATTGCTGATTATGGCTTACAGCTTAAGAAAACTCAAATATCCTATCTCTAAATATTAGAATATCATGAAAAAGTATACTAGTAGGGTATTAAACAAATCACTTGAATTGTCTAATTAACTCGAAACACCTGCAAGGGTTTCCTGAGCCTTGACAAACACTCAGCTGTTATAAATCTTTTTTTTACTTGGTCTGAGGAAATATTAAAATTTTATGAGATAGGATTTTAGAGTTTTCTTAAGCTGTAAGCCATAATCAGCAATATTAAAAGAATAAAAGGCTTGCAATATTTCAGTTGATTTGTAATGAATCCAGAATGCATGACATTTTTGTTTTTTAAAATTGCATTACAGAAAATAAAGAACTTTATCACAATATTCTAATTTTCTGAGACAGTCCTGTATGTGTCTGTGTGTGTATATGTGTGTGTGTGTATGTGTGTGTGTGTGTATGTGTGTCTGTTTGTGTGTGGGTGTGTGTGTCTGTTTGTGTGTGCGTCTGTGTGTGTGTGTATATGTGTGTGTGAGTGTGTATATGTGTGTGTATGTGTATATGTGTCTGTTTGTGTGTGCGTCTGTGTGTGTATATGTATGTGTGTGTGTGTGTATGTGTGTCTGTTTGTGTGTGGGGGTGTGTGCGTCTGTGTGTGTGTTTGTGAGTGTTTTTGTGCATGTGTGTGTGTGTCTGTGTGTGTGTATAATAAATAATAATAAATAAATATACACTTTTATTAATCCCCAAGGGGAAATTAGTTCTCTGCATTTAACCCATCCTTAGTTATTAAGGAGCAGTGGGCTGCGGTGAAGCGCCCGGGAAGCAACTGGGGGTTCAGTGCCTTGCTCAAGGACACTTCGACTTGCAGCTAATGGGGAGAGCGGGGATCGAACCCACGACCTTGCGGTTGAAGGACGGCCCTCTTACCCCACTGAGCTACAGCCGCCCCATATATGTGTGTATATGTGTGTGTGTGTGGATATGTGTCTGTTTGTGTGTGTCTCTGTGTGTGTGTCTGTTTGTGTGCGCGTCTGTGTGTGTGCGAGTGTGTGTTTGTGAGTATTTCTGTGCATGTGTGTGGGTCTGTGTGTGTATGTGTGTGTGGGTGCATCTGTATGTGTGTGTTTGTGTGTGCGAGTGAGTGTGTGTCTCTGTGTGTCTGTGTGCATGTGTGTGTGTGTGCGTGTGTGTTTGTGTGTGTGGGTGTGAGTGTGTGCGTGTATGTGTGTGTTTGTATGTGTGTGTGTTTGTGTGAATGTGTGTGTGTCTGTGTGTGTGTGTGTGTGTGTCACGGCCCGTCCTCCACGTCCCACCTCTTACACATCATCACCTCCTTTTCCTCCTCCTGCTGCTGTTGCTCTTTCACCTCCTAATCGTTTTAGTGGGAGGTGAAACGCACACACACACACACACACACACACACACACACACACACACACACACACACACACACACACACACACACACACACACACGTACACACAGACAGAACCCCAACCGTCCTGGTACACTGCCCCCTTCAGGCTCCCCGGGCCGCACAGCGTGTGTGACATTCTGTTCCTAACGTATGGGAAATGCCAGGCGTGCATACATTACCGCTGCAGAGAGACGCCGGTAGCCGGAGGTCGCGACCTTCAGCAGAGGGCCGAGTCTGGAGCCGGCCGGAGTCTACAGTCACGAGGCCGAGCTCCACGTGTGACGAGAGAGCTCGGCGGTGACACGGCGCCACAGGGTGTGTGTGTGTGTGTGTGTGTGTGTGTGTGGGGGGGGGGGGGTAATTGCTTGTTGAAAACGGCACTTGACTGCCAGACGCCTTTTGGTGTTTCTGCGTGACTCCCTCACTTCAGTCTCTCGTTCAGAGTCTCTGACATTTAACACACCAGACGTCCCGGTTCATCGGGACACCTGCTCTCTCTCTCTCGCTCTCTCTCTCGCTCTCTCGCTCCTCCTTATTCATTAAGTCGCTCATCATCACACACACACACACACACCCACGTGCATGCATGCATGTGGGCGTCCATACACACGTGCAAAAAGGTCGTCCGAATGCCAGTTTCGATGCGATGGCACTCTGGTCCCTCTCATGGTTCCCCCTACTGCTGTGCTCATCAATAATACACAGCCTCTGTGCGTGTGTGTGTGTGTGTGTGTGTGTGTGTGTGTACAAAAGCTTGCTTTGTGTGAAGACGTGAGGGTGGAAGACGCCGTGGGTTCGAGTGCTTTCTGTCACTTCTCATCAAGGCGCTCCCGGCTGCCTGTGAGCTGCGTGTGTTCCTGAGCTCTCCGGCCACCCACCTGCCTTCTTCTCTCCTCATGAAACAGATGAGTGAGCCAGGAGAAAAGAGATCACACACACTCACATATGGACAATATACACACACACACACACACACACACACACACACACACTCACAAACGGATGATTACAGTGGGTACGGAAAGTATTCAGACCCCTTTACATGTTCTACTCTTTGTTTCGTTGCAGCCATTTGCTAAAATATAAAAAAGTTCTTTTTCTTTCTCATTAATACTTATGACCTTGAGATATATCAGTTTTTCATTTTTAATAAATTTGCAAAGATTTCTACATTTCAGTTTTTTTCTGTCAAGATGTGGAGCTAAGTGAACATTAATGAGAAATAAAATGAACTTTTTTAGATTTTGATTGATTTTATTTCTCATTAATACTTTCATTAAAGTTTTTCTTTTTTAATAAATTGTCAAAAAATTCTACATTTCTGTTTTTTTCTGTCAAGATGGGGGGCTGAGTGAACATTAATGAGAAATAAAATGAACTTTTTTATTTTAGCAAATGGCTGCAATGAAACAAAGAGTGAACATTTTAAAGGGGTCTGAATACTCTCCGTACCCACTGTAGGTAGAGAATACATGAGGAGGGAGTTCAAAAAGAAGAAGATTTCCTTGTTCTTCTTCCTCCTCGTTTCCTCCCTGAGTCGCCCGTCTTCGCCTTTTAACGGCAGTCATGCAAAATAAAAAAAACTTTATTTATATCGCACCTTTAAAAACAGAGTTTACAAAGCGCTCTCCCGAGAATCAAGGCCAAACAAATTTAATAGAACGATAAAATAAAAAATAAAAAACAACAGAGAAACTAAATGAGGGGAACCAAAAAGCTGCATTAAAGAACAACATCACTTAAAAACTGTTCTAAAAAAAAGGGTTTTAAGAATTGATTGAAAAGAAGTTACTGATTCTATAGAGACATAACAAGTGGAATGTGGGGGGGGGGGGGGGGGGCAAATTGGTCTGTCATATCATCCTTTGATGTTCCTCGTTCATTCCCGACGTTGTTCTGGAGCGCTCATTTCAGCACAGGCACTTTATAATCTGAGAATATATCCTAACACAATATAATAAACAATAATGACATCAGAGGCTGTTTGCGTCCTCTTGATGGACAGCAGGCGGCTCTCCATCGAGGGAGGCATGGCGGTAAACACAGGAAGTGGAGCGCGCGCGTTCCCGAACGTCACATGACCGTCTGCTAACGAGTCCCGATGTCCGCTGAATCCCGTCTGCATCGGCCGGTAATAGCTTTCGATTAGATTTTTTTCCGTTTTGGTACTTGAAGGCACCACATTCCGGGTTCTGGAGGGGATTATGCGTCTCTTTTGGCGTCTCTTTAAAGGCTCCACCGGCTCCTCCCACTTTTCCCATCACACGAAGGTGGCTGCTGGGAAGGCCGCAGAAAAACGGCCGAAAAAGATTGCTCAAAGGCCGAGGAAGACGGGTCGAGCATCGTAGGGTCGCTCGGCAATATGAGACGTATTGATTACATTCATCTGTTGGTGTCGTATTACAAAATAATAAATCGTGCTGTCGAGTCGCTGTGCAACACATCTGTGTGTGTGTGTCCATGAGGTCATATGAAAGAGGTTTTTAGGATCCCCATTAGCTCAAAGTCATAACACACACACACAGTTACAGGACACTCCCCTCTGTGTGTGTGTGTCTCTCGATGAGCTTTAATGACGATGCGTTGAAGGACTTCCAGGAAAAACAGCGATGAGGTCGTTTATCGGGTGATGATGTCATCGGGGCCCAATGTCCACAAGGAGAGATACAGGAGAACATTCCTGCCGACGGCTATGAGGCTCTACAACAGTTCACCTCTTGCCAGATCACCCTAACCCTTCTTATATTTTGTGTTTTGTTTTTTTATTCTTGTGTGTTGCTGCTACTGACTCGACAAATTTCCCCTTGGGGATTAATAAAGTATATATCTATCTATCTATCTATCTATCTATGTCTGCAGGCTCCGCCTCCAACCCGAGAGGGAGAGTCACGGAAAGATGTAGACGGTTGTTGTCCTCCATCTCGCTTTTCCTGTCTCGCTGTGTGTGTGTGTGTGAGAGAGGGAGAGAGAGAGGAGAGAGAGAGAGAGAGAGAGAGAGCTGAGAGGAGTATTGATTATTCCTCACTGAAGCTTTGAAGCTGATCCGTCACAATACTCTAATTTTATAATATTAATACTTTAATATTCTTCTTCTTCTACTTTTTCATCTCCTTCTCCTCTTCTTCCTCTTCCTCTTCTTCTCATCCTTCATCGTCTCCTTCTCCTCCTTCTTCTTCTTCTTCTTCGTCTTCTTCTCCTTCTCCTTCTCTTCTTCCTCTTCCTCTTCTTCTCATCCTTCTTCTTCTTCTTCTTCTTCTTCTTCTTCTTCTTCTTCTTCTTCTTCTTCTTCCCCCCCCCCCCACTTGGTTACACTGTCATGTAACCTTCTATGATGACGGGCCGACCGCGAGCCCCGATATAGAACCCCGCTGTTCGTCTCCCATCCCTCCTCCATCCCCCGTCAACGTTAGCCGTGTAATGATAGCTCGCCGCACCGCTAATTCCCCTCTTTCATCTCTTTCTCCTCTTCCTCCCCACTGCCTCCCGCTCGCCCCGCGGTGGTCTGAGTTTACGTCCCTGGAGGACAACATTTAATCACCCGCCCACGGCCGGGAGAGGGGGAAGATGGCCGAGAGAGGGAGGAGAGGGAGGAGATGGCAGGCCTTCATTAGGCTGACTGGGTCTCTTTGTGCCTAATTACGCCGTTCCTCTCGTCCTCCTCCTCTTCCTCCTTCACTTGTGTTCCTTGTATGGCCATCAGAGTCTAGACCTCCTTCATCACGTCTCCACAGGGCGATGGAGGGAGGTTCCCTCCTCAATAACACGTATTCTCTCTGCTTCACTTATTTGTGTTCCACGAATTGAAGACACATCGTTCCTCCGCTTCTTCTTCTTCTTCTTCTTCTTCTCATTACTGGTTTTCATGTTCGTTGATAACAGCTCTAGTGCTGGGCCATATGGAGAGATGAAATATCTTTGACCTTGATATCGATATTGCGACGGTTTTTTAAAGACCATTGATGCTTTTACAAAATATATACACACCGACTATTTCTGATTAAATAATCAGTATTGTAAATATAATGACCGTCTGGATATATAAAGGATCACACTGCTGCTTTCTCCTTATTCTTGGAGCTCCATGAGACTCTGAGGAGTTGTTGCTATGGCACCGGGGCTGTCCATACGGGGCGCACTGGGGGAGAAAATGAGGTCACCTTTCAGTTCAACCATCAGCTGCTGGCTGCGAAGAACAATATGGGAAACACGAGTAGTATGGAGACAGATGTGGACATTTATTGATGCTGTGTGTGAACGTATCTCTATATCCAGTATATAAAAAAATTTATGAATATATATTTTATTTATATATATATTTTATTTATTATATATATATATATATTATACATATATATAATATATATTCATTTATATATATATATATTATAAATATATATATATATATTTTATATAAATATATTTATATATATTTTGTATATATATATTTATATATATTTTGTATATATACTTTATTTATATATATATTGATTTATATTATATATATTATATTCATATATTTTATATATACATTTTAATATATATTGTTATTTATGTTTTTACAAATATATTTAATATTATATTTATATTATTAATATATTCATTCATATACATTTTATCTTTTTATCTTTATATATATATATATGTATATATATATATCTTTTTATATATATATATTTTTTTCTTTTTCTTGGGGGGGCTAATTCAAATCAATCCGCAGTCGGACAAATCTTTCTGTCCCTCCTGAAGCTCAAAGCAACATTGTGGTTATTAAACTTCCGCTTACTTGGTAACACAGTTAGGTTATCGGTCCGGCGGCCTTTATTTATTGCATTAGCCATTCCGCTCGGCCTCCAGTACCCGGAACAAGACCCCGGCTCGGGGAAAGGGATCGGATGTGACAACACGCCCCTCGCACTTAGTGCTGCCCCGAACTGAAGGATCCGGGGTTATAAATGGTTGTTCTGGATAACTGGGTGGAAGGATCAAGAACACCGGGGGGGGGGCAGATGTCTTGTGTATCTGCGTGTGGGTGATACTTATGTACCAGGGATAAGTAGACCTGACTCATGGATGGACATTTTTAGCTCACGAGAACACACACACACACACACACTCACCACAAATGTAACGCAGAGAAGAGCACGCCACCGACACATGAGCGTTCAATGTGATCCACTGGTGGTGGTGGGTGGGTGGGTGGGGGGGGGGGGGTAGAAATGAGTTATGACAGCAGATCGCAGCAGGAGCCGCTCATCGGGATGATCTAGGGAATGTCTCGTCGTACCGGAGATGAGGAACACGAGCAGACGGCTAAACTGATTAAGCCCCATTTGAAAGAATGATGCTTCTGTAGACTGACACACACACACACACACACACACACACACACACACACACACACACACACACACACACACACTGCCAGTTTAAAAGTGATTGCCTTGAAACAAAGTGAATCAAGCCATCCTGATTTGATGAGGGTTGCTCATGCTGGGCAGTTGGAAGGGGGGGACCACATGGAGCTCCCATACCTGCCAGCTGAGGCTGTTTTAGGAGACACCACCGCAGAGACACCACCACTGGGAGTCGTCTGTAAGTCGTACACCTGCAGCCGTCCCATCGGTCGCTCGATTATTCATCACGACCTTATCCTTCATTCGTACGGAAACAAAAAGTCGCTCTCTGTTCTCTAACCTTTCTATTTAGATTGGAACCATTCTGCATTTCCCTGTTGCCCCCCCCCCCTTTACATCGTCTCCTAGCTGGATGCTGCAGGACTTCCTGGAGGCGCACTCCGGGAAGTCGTGACTGATGATGAAAAGATGTCCTGAGATGACACGTATGAAATGAGTCTGCACCTGGGAGGTGGTGGGGGGGGCATCATTAGGCGACACGGATACGAGCTGCGGGGCCGAGCGGGGGCCGTCTCTGTCGGCCTGAGGCCCCGCAATTACGACGGAAACCTTTCAGAGTCCACGGTGAGGTCACCTCCAGGGCTCCGACGGAGGCGAGGCCGAATACCAGGCGAGGCCTCGCCGCTCGGCTTAAAGACGCGTCCGCCGCCCGCTGAGCACGTCGCTTTAACCCTTGTGTTGCCTTAGGGTCATTTTGACCCGAATCAATATTACACCCTCCCCCCGCCTTAGGATTAATTTGACCCCATTCAATGTTTAATGTCGGTGTTCTTTCGGTAGTCAACAAACAAACATAAAGTGCCTCACACTTAAACTTGGAAAACAATATTAATTCTAATAATTTTCTGGAGGTTTTAATTGCTGGCGTCAAATTGAACCCAAAGGGTAAAATATGTTAGTAAATATAAAGGTAACAGGAGGGTGAAACATTGAATCGGGTCAAAATGACCCAAAGGCGGGGGGAGGGTGTAATATTGATTCGGGTCAAAATGACCCTAAGGCAACACAAGGGTTAAACAAAACAAAATACAAATAAATCTGAGAGTCAAGAAAAAGGAGAAACACGCCCACGGGCGGATCAAATCAAAGCGGGGTGAGTCACGATGTCAGCCTCCCGCTTTCCTCTCTCGCCTCTCCATCTCGTTGATGGTGAGAGATGGAGAGGGCGAGTGAGGCGGGGTGGGAGTAAATGGAAAAAGGGCGAGCCGAGGGTGAGATCAGAGGAGTTGGAGAGAGAGAGAGAGAGAGAGAGGTCAAAGGTCTCAATGAGAGATCCAGTTTCTCTTTACTTTATGTAACCCACTTTTCTTTAAAAGGGTTATGTTTCAACAGCGTTTACACGTAAACCTGGAGTCCATCGCCCAATAGGAACCTTTCTTTTGCTGCAGCCGATCCAGGAAGAGGAAGAGGAGGAGGTTTCTTCTTCTGAATGAGTGAGTCATCATTCAGCGATGCAATGAATTAATAAACACGATACGCCAACCTGACCATGTCTGATGAGGGATTGATCATCATATTTATCATCATATTGATCGTCATCACATCCATAAGGAGAGAGAAGTGGAGAGAGGTGCTCAGTGTATCCTAAACGTCCATAAGGAGAGGGAAGAGGAGAGAGGTGCTCAGTGTATCCTAAACATCCATAAGGAGAGGGAAGAGGAGAGAGGTGCTCAGTGTATCCTAAAACGTCCATAAGGAGAGAGGAGAGGAGAGAGGAGCTCAGTGTATCCTAAAACATCCATAAGGAGAGAGGAGAGGAGATAGGTGCTCCGTGTATCCTAAACGTCCATAAGGAGAGAGGGGAGAGGAGATAGGTGCTCAGTGTATCCTAAACATCCATAAGGAGAGAGGGGAGAGGAGAGAGGTGCTCAGTGTATCCTAAACGTCCATAAGGAGAGAGGGGAGAGGAGAGAGGTGCTCAGTGTATCCTAAACGTCCATAAGGAGAGAGAGGAGCTCAGTGTATCCTAAAACGTCCATAAGGAGAGAGGAGAGGAGAGAGGTGCTCAGTGGATCCTAAAACATCCATAAGGAGAGAGGAGAGGAGAGAGGAGCTCAGTGTATCCTAAAACATCCATAAGGAGAGAGGAGAGAGGAGCTCAGTGTATCCTAAAACATCCATAAGGAGAGAGGGGAGAGGAGATAGGTGCTCAGTGTATCCTAAACATCCATAAGGAGAGAGGAGAGGAGAGAGGAGCTCAGTGTATCCTAAAACATCCATAAGGAGAGAGGAGAGAGGTGCTCAGTGTATCCTAAAACGTCCATAAGGAGAGAGGGGAGAGGAGAGAGGTGCTCAGTGTATCCTAAACGTCCATAAGGAGAGAGAGGAGAGGAGAGAGAGGTGCTCAGTGTATCCTAAACGTCCATAAGGAGAGAGAGGAGAGGAGAGAGGAGCTCAGTGTATCCTAAACGTCCATAAGGAGAGAGGGGAGAGGAGAGAGGAGCTCAGTCAGTGCGTTTACATGATGGTATAATTCGAATCTTGCTTTAGTCGGACTATGCTATCTTTTGGGGGATCAGCTGTTCTCCCAATATACTACATGGCAGTGAGTAATTCGAATCATTGGCCTTTGAAAGCATGTCATATCCGATACGATAGGTGGCGCTGTTTTCATTACAACTCGTGGTGATACAGCCATTTCCGCTTGACCTCTTCACCACCACCAACAACAACATTTCGAGAAAGATGGCGAACAGAGAGCAAGCTACATCCCTCTACTATTCTTCCATGGTGTTAACAGGAGTACAGCGAATGCAAATGGCGCTATTGGCTGAGTTGATAACGGAGAGAAGACGCCGCGCCAAGGTACCGGAGAATTTAATTTATCGTCTCTTCGACTTCCGGGTCATGACATGGGAGGAGGAGGGAGGAGGAGGAGGCGGCGGATCTCGAGCATGCGCAAACGCAAAGTCCAGTTCGAATCAATTCAGAGTTACATGCCGCGAGTCGAATTATCAACTGGATCGGACCGAGCTATCCAGGGTGTCGGACCAAGTCGGACTGCACATAGTCCGACTAAGGTGTTTACATGAAACGGATAATTCGATTTCAGTCCGACTAAGACAATAATTCGATTGCATGTAACCGCACTGACAGTATCCTAAACATCCATAAGGAGAGGAGAGAGGAGAGAGGAGCTCAGTGTATCCTAAACATCCATAAGGAGAGGAGAGAGGAGAGAGGAGCTCAGTGTATCCTAAACGTCCATAAGGAGAGAGGAGAGGAGAGAGGTGCTCAGTGTATCCTAAACGTCCATAAGGAGAGAGGAGAGGAGATAGGTGCTCAGTGTATCCTAAAACGCCCATAAGGAGAGAGGAAAGGAGAGAGGTGCTCAGTGTATCCTCAAACGTCCCCCAGCAGCCTATAAGCTACAGCAGTGAAACACGACACCGGATAATAAGTCCCCGTTTGTTTAATTTAATCGTTTTTCTACGGATCTCTCTTGAAAAATGTGAAACACACCAGTGTGTGTGTGCTGAGGGCTTCACCCGGGAGAGGCCTCCTCCTGTGGGCTCTGAATCCTCCCGGGTTCCACCCACACAATAGATGTTAATGATTATGTAAATGTCACAGATTAGACAGAAACTAGAGGACTGAAACACGCCGACTCATCCGCACGTCCTTTGATGCCGCTCTTCATGTGTGTGTGTGTAGAAGTGAAGTGTCAATTAGATGGTGTTGGATGGAGCGAGGGGTTGATGGAGAGAGAGAGAGAAAAGGGGCGTGGCCGTTTGCACAATGTTTTTTTGTATTTCTCTGTCCTCTCCCGGGCAGGAGTTTGAGTAATTATAACCTGCTCTTGAAAAACACGCGGACTTTTCTTAAATTATTCAAATGTATGTTTATAACCTCTTAATCCTGATCGGTTGAGAGTCTATTTTTGTATTTTAAACAAAGCAAGACGTCACATATGCGTTGCTACGTGACTTCACTCTGTGATTTTGACCTCCTGAGATCAGCGACTGCAATATTTCCCTTTCGGGTTATTTTAATCACACTCCTCACGTCACACCTGCTCAGGTGGAAATGAGGGAAATTGAGAGGGAGGGGGGGGAGGGGGCGGAAAATCTGTCTCCCTATGTTAGTGGAGAAGTCGTCTCTCGATGCTTCACAGCTGCAGACGGTATCCAACAACACGTTGTTCATGAGGCCGTAAAGGGGGATTTGTGTGTGTGTGTGTGTGTGTGTGTGTGCTACTTCACTGTCACCGGATCTGTAACATTGTATTTATAACAGGTTAATAAGGTGTATCCGTTCACTGTACGTGGTTTTATCTTCTGAGGGTGAATATTTCTGTATTTACTCGTCACATTTCCATCTACACGTGATTTATTCATGTGTTCACATTTGTGTTTACTTGATGAGCCCTATCTGTTATATAAATTACAAAGAATAATATATATATATGTATATATATATATATATATATATACATACATATGTATATATATATATGTACAAATATCTATATTTATATATATATGTACAAATATATATATTATATATATGTATATATATATATACATACATACATACATATATATATATATATGTATATATATATTCTGTGTATCCTTCCTCTCTTTGCAGTGCAGCGCCCTCGTTTCCCTTCGGGGATCCGTTACAGTTTCATTTCATCTTATCTCGTGTGAGGTAAACAGACTCATTAAGCAGGTTATGATCACAGCGCCACGATGAAGGTAGTAACACGCCGCGGGAGCACGTCGCATGCCCCCCCCCCTCCCCCTCACCCCCAACCCCCTGGGGTTGAGGCTGCAGGTGCAACACAAGCTAATACTAATAATACCTTGTTTTTTTCTTCAGCTGCCTCTATACATGCTTACACACACACACACACACACACACACACACACACACACACACACACACACACACACACACACACACACACACACACACACACACACACACACTCACACACACACACACAGACAAATTAAGTGTTGTATCTGCGCACCTGCTTTCCTGTTTGCAGCCACAGAGGTCAGCCACATTAAAAAAAACTAGTGCTGTGAAAAATAACGTGTTAACTCAGTTAATTCAATTTCAGGTTTAACTAGTTTTTTTTATTAAACGCATTTAACGCATGCGCAGAATGAGCTTCCAATCCGTCTGTTGTTGGTCGTCGGGACGAAAAAAAAGTCACTTGCAAAATGAGCTTCCAATACACCACTTCAATCTGAACTCTGTCCGCTCTCATGCAGACGGTCTGTTCATCGGTAATGATCCTTCCGCAGGTTCACCTACGGAAACCTTGTTACGACTTTTACTTCCTGTAGATCAGGGTCTCAACACGTCGATCGCGACCTGCCAGTCGATCGCGGCGTAGTGTTGGTAGATCGCATGACATTAAAAGATTGGCCCGCCCCTGACATGTTCTATAGGCACGTCTTTGTTCTTTTATTAAACTAAACGTCTGTTGTTGATCGTATCTCCACAGCAGCATGTCATTTCTGTCTCTTCGCGTTGCGTTAACACTTATCGATCTCCGTCTCGCGCCACAGAGCTCCGTGCGCGCGCATCGGGACCGAGCAAAAAAAAAGTCACTTGTCAATCTGTCCACCTGTCCGTGTCGGTGAGGTTTCAGCTTTGCAGCGGTGTCCCCGCCGTCCCTTTCATCACGGCCCAGTTCATGAAGAAAACCCACACAGTCAGTTTGCCTCAGCAGCTGCTAGAGGAAGACTAGAGGCCTTTAGATTGTATCATGGTGGAGTTAATGGTTGACAAACAAGAGAAACATGTTCTGTTTAACCCTCCTGTTACCTTTACATTTACTAACATATTTTACCCTCGGGGTCAATTTGACCCCAGCAATTAAAACCTCTAGAAAATTATTAGAATTAATATTGCTTCCCAAGTTTAAGTGTGAGGTACTTTATGTTTGTTTGTTGACTACCTAAATAGCCCTTTAAATAAATAAAAAAGTTGATATTTCTTATATGTTTGACACAGTGAAAAACAGCGTGGGGTCAAATTGACCCAAAGAACACCGACATTAAACATTGAATGGGGTCAAATTGACCCGAAAGGTAACAGGAGGGTTAAACATTCTGTTTAGGATGAAGATGTATTAATGTTCCATATGGAAGAAAACTGCTAAATAACTGCTGAGTTGCAGCACCATTGTATAGAAGAATGTATAAATGTATATATCCGTCTTTTGTCATAAATCTCTATGTTCTCACAAAATATACCGAGAATATCGGTAATATGTGATTAATCATGATTAATCCCCAAAAACCTGTGATTAACCCGATTAAAAATTTTAATCGTTTCACAGCCCTAAAAAAAACACATCAGTAGTTTTGGGTCGATACGCGCGTTGGATTAATAATTATTATAAAGGAGCTGCTGATGGACAACAACAACAACAGAAAGCACACACACACACACACACACACACACACACACACACACACACACAGGGTGTGTGTCACCTGTGCTGAGTGTGCTGCTCCCTTGTGGTGGAGCCTCCGGGCGGAGCTGCACACTTAGCCCGACATGTTCAGGATCAATAGTGAGCAGCAGCATCTTCCTCTGTTTGTTGACACACATCCGCCTCTTCTTCTTCTTCTTCTTCTTTTTTCTTCTTCTTTGTTTTAAAGGCAAAACAAAAAGAGATTCAATGTGACTGTATTAAAGCCGGCGAGCAGCGAGCCCCGCGGCCCCGGCTGAACTTTACAAAGATCAACTTGTCACCGAGACTCAGGAAACATCCCCGAGGTGAGCGCCGGGCGGCAGCTGCTGCTGCGGCACGGCGCAGGCAAAGGCCAGGAGCCCACTGGCTTGCTGAAACACAAGTACACACACACACACACACACACACACTAGGAAAGCACTCACACACACATGCAGACCAACACACACTAGGAACACATGCCCCCCCCCCCCCCCCCCCCACACACACTCTTGCAAAGGAGGTAACGATTTTAGTACCCCGGCCCTGTTAGGTTCGTGCTAAATACAAAATATAAAACTAAATATTGATGTCGTGCATCGATCCCCCCCCACACACACACACACTTCGCAGCAGTCTGATCAATAACCATCAATAGGTGAGACACACATAAACAATGGAGCCGTCTCACATGTTTCTGAGAGCTTTTGAAAGGACACGTGTCATCCCCCAGTTGTTCTTAAGGAGCGGCTGCAGTACTGCGCATGACCACCAGGTGTCTGTAGAGTGAAAGGGATGGACTCGAAGAAACAGGATCACACAGCGAAGAAAACCTTCAGGATGATGTCTACTGCCCACTGCTGTGCCCATCCTACACACTGGTCAGACAACAACCGGCAATCTACCAAAATAAAGGCCATGTGTTGATTATTGGGGATACGTCATGTTGGGATTATAACAAAATAAAATGTAGAATAGAGTTTGAGTAGAAGTCAACGGTACAATGTGACTATTTGTAGGTTACAGACATGAACAATAAACATTTTCACTGTCTTGACTGAAAATAATCTTTAATCTTTGGAATTGCTACCTGTCAGAATATCTGGTATATAATTGGATTTTTAACAATATATATATATATATATATATTGTTAAAAATCATTTCTATATATATATATATATATATATATATACATACATATATACAATAATATATATATATATATAAGTAACAGCTAACGTATATATATATATATACACGTTAGCTATATACCGCTCACCTGTCGTGTGTGTGCAGCGACCGTAAAGGCCACGGTTCTGTTTTGAGTTTCACGAGGATGCTTCCCCGGATCTGTTCGTGCTCGTGATGACGTCGCCGCGCAGCCCGAGCCTGTGAGCAAGGCATCTGCGTTGTAAATACCCTGTATTTGTGTGTGGCAGGTCACCGTGTGCTTCACTGAACCGGCTCAATTATGTGTAATTTGTGTGTCCTGTAAAAGACAAATGTGGCCCATGGTGGTGCGTTCAGGCACACCACGTTTCTGCCGCTGGGTTAATTACTTCTGTGTGAAGCCTTTTTAATCACAGCTGTGCACCATCAGCTCTCAGAGATCCGGGAGCAGAGATCCGGTCGGGGCTTGAACCACCGCGGCGGATTTGGGGCCCGGGCCGGATTGAAAAAAAATGAAAAACATTTTCCATCGTGAAATAAAAAAGAAATAAACTTTGTGAGACGGGATTTCCCCTCCCAATGTTCAGACTATAAAGGCTGCTTTGATAAAAGAAAGAAGAAAAACAACAACAACAATGGGAAAATGTCGGCAAATTTAACCTCGAACATCTGGTGGAGATGTTTTTATTGATGATGGTGATGATGATGATGAGTAATTCCTGTCTCCCTAACACGATGTTCTGTGTCCCGCAGTCAAGGGGAGGCGGCGGCCCTCGAGACGGAGCTGCTGAGGGACTACAGGTTCGGGCAGCAGCAGCTGGTGGAGATTTGGGGTCAGGCGTGCGCCATCGCCATCACCAAGGTCGGCGGCGCCACTTCTATTTATTTTGTTCGCCCGCATGTCTTTGTTTACGTCGTCCTCGCTTTGATTAAACCGAGGATGTATAGACGGGTTTCAGGACGGGTATGACGAGGGTGAGACTTTCACCCAGGAGGCCTCTGTTCATGTCCAACGTTGTTTTTTTACCCCCGTTACATAACGTTATAAGAAAGTCCTCCGAGGCCGATTGAGTGTTATTTTAACGCGACCCGTGATCTTTTTCTCTCACTTCATCCCGAACGCGTCGCCTCACCCACCGCGCGGCGTCTCAATCATTCAACGTTTCTATTTGAGGCAAAAAACAAGATGTAAAAACATTTCTGCCGACGGAGTTGAGCTCAAACTAAAAGCAGACACAAAAAAAGACACACAAATCTGATTAAAAGCAAACATATAGAACATATAGAATAGGATTACACCAAGAAAGATAATAACATTGTTTTTGACTGTATTAAACACCGTAACATCAGAAATATCACGAATTTCCGATATTTCCATGTTTTATTTCAATCTGCAATTGGTTTTTTTTGTCACTTAAAGGCCACAATAACAAGTTCAGCACACAACATTAATATGTTATAACCTTTTATGGTGAAATAGCAAAGACGAATAACATCATTACAGTATTAAGTGTAACAAATAAAAAAATAAAATGATTTTACATATAAATTGTGATGTTTTCCCCATGAATAGAAGAGATGCGTCTCCTCTCCAGCTCTGCTTTTCTGTCCTACAAATATGAATAAATTACCCACAATGCTTTTCTCCCACCCTCTGTCTTTTAACAAATCTCACCGCTTACATCAGCAAACAGGAAAAAAAATGATATTATCCAAGAAAATCATGACATTTCTTTCCATTCCATGTCCCTTTTCTCCGGCGTGCAGCCGGTGACATAAATCAAAGCGCTGTGCCGAGTCCCGGTAATGGCGTCCGCCGGGCGTCACTCAGCGGCTCCTTCGTAAAAAGGTCACACACTTCATCCCTCTGCTTTTTTAGAAAAGCAGTAATGATGACGGAGCTCGGGAATATTCCTCGGTCTGATGTTCGAGAGCAGAAAAACCCGTAAGAAGAAGAAAGGTCACAGCTGCTGCTGCTCACACTTTCCTAATTTGCATCAACTTGACTAAAACGTCTGATTGTTATGCCGAGGAAGTGTTTTGAAGCACGGCTCTTCTGGTCTGGACTGTGTCAAGGGGTGTGTGTGTGTGTGTGTGTGTCATTTGGGAACACATGTGGTTCCCTTTGACCGGACCACTGGCTCGCTTGAACGCCACACTGGTTTTTCTCAGCCGCCTCTTCAGCCCGTGATGATGAATAAGAGTCTGAGCCGCGAGACACGTGAAAGCTGCCAGAGGAGGACCAGAAGTCCAGAGACAGAACAAATTAACGACTTACAGGAAGTTAAGCTGTACAGAGAAACACGGAGATGAATGTTTATAACAGCATCATTTATTGGACAGCTTTTAAAAATGTCTCCTCGAGAAGAAACAGAGAAACAATGAGGAAGAGAGACGTTCAGCTATATAGGATAATAACATTGTTGTTGACAATGTTAATGATTTTCCAATGTGTCCATGTTTTCTTTCAATCTGCAATTTTTTTTCACTTACAGGCCACAAAAACAAGTTCAGCACACAACATTAATATGTTCTAACCTTTTTATGCTGAAGTAGCACATTTGGACCCATAACTTTGCTTATTTGAATCACATTATCATTAATTTGGAGACGTGATAGTTTATCTGAGAGTGATAGTGAACTAAAACAGTCAGGCTGCTATCAGACAATGAGCTGGAACCCTATGAAGCTCCATGAGGCTGATTTGAGGAGATATATATATGGACTGTTTGTTCTGTTCTGCACTACTTGTTTTGTTTGTTCTGTGTTGTAATGTACATTTTGTGTAAGCACAGAGACACTTTACCAAGACAAATTCCTTGTTGTGCAAACTACTTGGCCAATAAAACTGATTCTGATTCTGATTCTGATATGGATATATAAAAACATTTCTATATATACATTTCTCTATATATATATGTGCAAATATATATATACAATGTTTATATATATATAAAAACATTTATATATATACATTTATATACAGAAAATAAAGAACTTTATCACAATATTCTAATTTTCTGAGACAGTCCTGTATATATGCAATTATATCAGTATATAGATATATATATTTAAATATACATTTATATATATATATATATATATATATATATATAATATAACCTAACCAACTAGTTATGCTACCTGAACCTCAGCATAATGGAGAATGAAGTACAGAAATGCCAAAATGGCCACGAGGGGCTAAAACCCATAACAATAAAATAAACCGACGTCGTTATAAAAACCTTTTTTCTATATAAACTGTACCGCTGCTTTTTCTTTCTGCTGAATAAGTGAAAAAGCAACGGTCTGCTGACATGTGCTTCACATCCACTTTCTAGGGTGATAATGAGTAAACATTCTGTTTGCAGCTCCCGAGCGGCCAAGAAATAACTACTAATGCAGGTTTAATTGGTGACACTTGAGTCATTTCCTAGGAATCCTTAATAAATAAACTACCGACTGCATATCGTTCAAATTAAAAAATAAAGCCGCCGCACTCTCGGGAGGTGAGAAAATCACCCTCTAAACAAAAGAGTGTTAAAGAAAGTGAGAATGGAAAAAGAGAGAAGGAGTAAAAAAGAGAGACAGGCCGAGTGGCAGCATCACAGACTCCCCCCCGGGGAGCGTGTGATTAAAACCCCCCCACTGCATCCACTTCCCCTCTATTATCATCAGCCGCCGCCGCTGGCCCTCCCCCAGCAGCCTAGCCTTACTAGACAAACACTGGGCCCAGAACACCGCCCTGCGGCACGCCACCGCTCACATGACATCACTGCTACTTAAAGAGAATTACAGTCCGAGGAGACCCAGACAGTCTGATTGAGTCTGATTTTCACTGCTGGCCTCCTGCTGCTGGCCACAAGTACACCACACAAACAAGCATCACACACACACACACCTACACACACACACACACACACACCTACACACACCTCTAGACTACAGCGCTAAATCCGCTACTGTCTCACCATGCAGGTCCAGACTGTCTGTGTGTGTGTTTCTGTGGCTTTTCAACACCGGAGCCCCCCCGACGGTCGTTTTTTGGTCCTCTAACACAAGCATGTTAAAAGGTTTTTCTGCACATGTGAGTTTATTTGTGTTTCTAGGACCCCCGCTGGTGTTTTCTCAGGCCCGGTGTGTGTTTCGGGTTGATTGGAGGTGAAAGAAACATGTGCGTATAACGTTTATTTCAAAGAGGGTATATTCCCTTGGAGACCTTATTACAATCAGGTCAGACATATGTCTGAGCTGTGAGTGTGACTGGGAGGGAGGTCCAAAAAGTATTTGTTTTTAATACAAGTCATTGTAAAAAAGAAAACACTAAATTCAATGTGTACCTGAAGAGGGCCTTGGAATCCACCATTTTCTTCCATTTAAAACACAATCAGATGAACTTGAGACTGAAGCCTGTATCGGCGATGCTCTCCGTCTCCGAGTCACAGCGTCGTCATGGATACGCCTGCATTGATCCGGCCCGCTCCTCTTTTATAGCCGCCGGCCTCGCAGCGCTGCGAGACTCTAATGGCTTCACCGGCTCCGGCATCGATGTCCCTCCATCCTCCCGGACGGCTGTTAACCGTCACAGGAAACGACCAATAAACCCACGGAGAGGAACCTCGCTCTTTTTAAAGCTTTATTTTGTTGTTTTTTTCCACTTTGGGAAAGTGGAAGAAGCTGTAAATACAACACTGACGTGTTTTTATTTTTTTATCACCGTCATAAAGATGTAATTGCTTATGCGTTTTCAAGTTATCGTCCACTCACGGATCCGAGACACGCAGTAACGTTAGCTTTCTTTTGTCGTTCGTCAGTTACATAACACGCGTACTTATTTTATTTTCATGAAGTTCAAGCAAAAAAATACAGGACTTTCTCTGTGGAGAAAGCTAAAATGTTGTATAAGTGACGTGTTTTCAGTACTTACATGTGTTACGTTGTTTTCTTGTGTATTTATATAGTTTACATACTTATTTAAAGCTCAACCACTTATGATTAGACTGGAATATCTGTTAGAAACTAAAGAGTCGGGCGATAATTCCACTTTCATAATACACACGGTCATTTCTTAATAACTCGTCCATTATTAACGTACAAAAAAACTATTGATCTGTGCAGCTGTGTGGCTCCGCCTCTGCTCCTTTGATCTCTACAGTTTTATTTTAGTCAAATAACACCTCCAGTATCCGGGCGGTTCACGGCGGGTTCAGTAATTACAGTCGGCGTTCATTTCCCTCCAGGGAGCCGCTCGGGAAAGAGTGCTTGACATTATGCCACACACACACACAAACATAAACACACACACACACACACACACACACACACACACACACACACACACACACACACACACACACACACACACACACACAGAGGGTGGCACTTTAAATGAACTCAGTGGGATTAACATCAGATTACACCATGTGAAGTTCACGAAGAGCTTCTGTCTCATTACATATGAAAATTAAAGACGCGGTCCCGTCTTCCACGTTCAGTCTCTCCCTCTCTCTCTCTCTCTCTCTCTCTCTCTCTCTTCCCCTCAATCACTCCCCCACTCCTCTCTCCTCCCATTCTGGATCCATCGCTCTAAATCTCGTTATATCTAATTATACAATGTGCATGATGGTCGATTCCTCCAGGGGAACTTTCTCCCGTTCTGAAAGCATTAGTGGAGAAGAGGAGCTGAATGGATTTTATGGAAGAATTTCCGGTCATATTTCCAGCCGAGGTCAAGGGTCAACAATGAAGAGAGACACATTTGAATAAAGTATCAGCTTTACATGACAACCTGAAGATGACAGCGTAATTATTTAGTTATTCACTTATATACTAATACTGGTAAATAATTCCGGAGTACAATACAACATTTATTTGAAAATCGTATAATAAAGGTGTAATAACTTGTAAATCACGGTGTTACTACTTTAAGACGATAATAAAACTACTAAGTGTTTCAGGGTGCAGTGAAGTCGTGATGAGCCTCTTGCCAGCTGTAGTCTTCTTTGTTATGAGGATCTCTGCATCTAGAGGATGTGATACAGAATTTCACGAGCCGTCTTCTAATTGGACAGGATATGTCGCCCTAGGAGTGAAGTTGCTCTTGAACCTGAGCGACCGCTCTACGACGAGCGACCGACCGCTCTACGCCGACCGACCGCTCTACGACGAGCGATCGACCGCTCTACGACGACCGACCGCTCTACGACGAGCGACTGACCGTTCTGGGGAAAGCGACAGCTCTACGACGAGTGACCGCTCTACAAAGAGTGACCGCTCTACATTGAGCGACGGCTCCATGATGCGTGACTGCTCCACGTTGAGCGAGCGACCGCTATACGACGAGCGATTGCTCTATAAAGAGCGACCGCTCTACAATGACCGACCGCTCTATGACGGGCGACCGCTCTACGACGAGCGACCGCTCTATGACGCGCAATCGCTCTATGATGAGCGATCGCTCTACAAAGGGTGACCGCTCTACGACGAGCGACCGCTCTCGTATAATATAAACGTGCAGAAAACTCTTTTAGTGAACAACTTTCACGGCTTTGAGGAATCTGTGGGAAATGAAGGCCGACACCTTTTGGGCTCTTTCAGTAATGATCAGTGCATTACACACACACAGACACACACACACACACACACACACACACACACACACACAGACACACACACACACAGGCTCAGCACCTCGGCAGGTGTTGCAGATGGAAAATTAGCCACTCAGGTTGACGGTTCCTCAGGCGAATACCGGGCGCTCTTTTCGGAAGGTGCAGGCTGATTTACAAGGGAAAGTGTATTACACACACGGCGAGGACACGGCTGGTATGTCTTCTCCCCGCCGCTGCCACGGTTATTTTAATGAGAGTGGAACCTTTTTTTTTACTCCTTTTTCTGGGAGACGATGTTAGCCGAGGTTATTCCCACCCACGTCTGGCACGACTGGAGCGCCGCAGCGTTAGCGAACTCAGATCTGGACTCCGGTCACATGACCTGGTCTCGAGTCTTTTATGACTTCATACTCGACTCGGGATTTGACCCTTTTGACGCTTTTTACCGAAGCCTAAAGGTTAAAAAATGTGCCTTTAAAACAATTCAAATGAGGAAAGACTTCATAAGAGTTAAATACTAATGAAGAAGAGTCTTGAAGGGATGAGGATGAGACGAGGAGCATGACTTTATGAGTTCATAATGGTGCTGATAACTATCTTTTTGTTGCTCTCACCATTGACCTCCATAGCAACCCAGCCTCTTTCATCCCTGTGTCTCCTCTTCCTCTTCTCCTCCTCCTCCACCAGGCGTTCCCCCTCAGCTCTCTAGCGAAGAAGCAGCCCACGGTGCTGGTGATCTGCGGTCCGGACCAGAACGGCTCCATCGGCCTGGTGTGTGCCCGACACCTGCGCATGTATGTAAGTAAACTCCTGCCAACAGGCCCCAACAAGCCCCAATGGGCCCCAACAGGCCCCAACAGGTCCCAATGGGCCCCAATTGGCCTCAACAGGCGCCAATGGGCCCCAACAGGCCCCAACAGGCCCCAATGGGCCCCAAGAGGGCCCACGACCTCCCCTACAAACAGTAGGGACACATCATAGGTGTTTGTTCCCACTTTTTTGTGGTGTTGTGTCTCTTTGTAGTATTTCTCCGTCACTGTTGTGGCATTTTTTGTAGTTTAGAAGTCTTTGTTGGGTTTATTCGAAGCCTGAAGGTCTCTGTGGTGATTTAGAGTCTGTAGTTTTGTATTTGTAGTCATTATGAGTCTCTTTGTGGTCATTTTCCGTCTCTTTGTACAAGTTGTATCTATCCTTGTAGTCATTATGAGTCTCTTTCTGGTTGTTTAGGCCCCTTTCATAGTTGTTTCTGAGTGTTTTTGTACTATCAGCATTTGTTTGTATCTCTTTGTCCGTGTTTTGGGCTGTTTTTAGTACTTTTGTGTCAGTTTGTAATTGTTTTGGCCCTTTTAATAGTTGTTTGTGAGTCTCTTTGCAGCTGGGTTCATCTCTTTTACGTCTGTAGCCTCTTCTTCTGTCTCTTATTGCAGGTGGAGGCCTTTTGACCTCTCGACTGTTTGACCTCTTGCCCTGTTCCTGTTCACAAATCCATCAACGGCAAAAATAACTTTTTTGTAGTACACAAAAACAGCGATTATATTCAACCACACTGCTAATAAACAGCGTCTGGTGCCGACTGAGTCATTCGGATGATATCCAACGTGCTCAGGGACCCCCTATACGAGCCCTCTGCTCCGTGCACCGCTTCCTTCTCGGCTCCTGTAAACGGCTCAGAGCAGTTTTTCCATTCCCCCCCCCCCCCCCGCAAAGCCACTCAGACGCCATGACATCATACCATTGTTGCTCTCGTTAAAGCCGCCTGCTGCGTCGAGCGCTCGGCGGCCACTCTGGGATATCGTGGCCAGGATTCCAGAGTTGACGACTGACGTTCCGACTTTTGTTGAATTGTTTTTGGACGGCCGCTAAACACGTCGAAAGGTCGTGACCTTGAAGATCACGAGTCTCTTTCTCACAGTTTTCATTTCGGTACCGGTCTATGACTTCATTGGAAGGGAAATATTGGATATGTGGGTTTTTTGGGACTTTTTGGGTTCGAGGGGAATGCATCTATACACTTTACCGTGTGTGTGTGTGTGTGTGTGTGTGTGTGTGACAACGCTTGATTTACTGTGCATTGATAGTTTAGATTAAAACCACATCTGTGGAGCTTCTCTCTCTCTCTTCCCTCTGTCTTTTTTACTCCTTGAGGCCAAGAGCAGGAGGTTAGAGGTCAGCTCCGAGGGAGATACAAAAAATAATAATCATTTTCAAAAGCGACCGGGACCACACACACACGCCCGACTCTCCGCTCTGACTCGAGAAACTTGAGTACTTAGACTGTGAAAGAGAGAGAGGGTGTTTTTCATGGTGCGATGTGATCCCTCTCACACACACACACACACACACACACACGGTGGATTGTATTGGGCCTGGTTGCTCACATTGTGGAGACCATGGTGGAGGTGACGTCAGGTGATGAGTGTCTGTGGCCGTCTGATTGGGTTAGGATCCCAGAGGAAGCGGCGGTCTGTCTGACATGACGAAGCACAGCCTCAGCTCAGCCATATTTCTTCTTCTTCTTCTTCTTCTTCATATTCTTCTCCTTCTCCTTCTTTTTCTTCTTCTTCTCCTTCTTCATCTTCCTCTTCTTCTTCTCCTTCTTTTTCTCCTTTTTCATCTTCTTGTACTTCTTCATCTACTTCTCCTCCTTCTTCATCTTCTTCTTTTCCATCCTTCATCTTCTCCTTCTTCTACTTCTCCTCCTTTATTCTCCTCCTTCTTCTTCTACTTTTCCTCCTTTATTCTCCTTCTTCTTCTTCTTCTTCTTCCCTGCAGCCGAGTTTATTCACCTCAAGTAAATTTTGCTCGACAAATAAATTGGGTGTACTGGCCCTTTAAAAGGCCGTGACGTAGATATTTAACAAGGACTATGTTTTTGAGAAAAGAGATGACCCCCGTTACATGATCAAACACACTGGTGACAAGGATGCCTAGGTTTCAGGATTTATTTTTGAGACCATGTCAAGGTCAAAGGTCACAGGTGCTTCCTGATGAGCATCACAGGCCCTTCAGACTGGCGGCGGTCTGGATTTCTACTCCTCTCAGCTCCCAGTTTATACGGGAAGTATTCATTCAGGAGCCAGACGGTAGAAAAACGACAGCGTCTGACCGGTGGGCTTCGGTATTTTCACTCGTCGGGAACTGGAGGACAAATGTATCAAACACATTGTGAATGTTGGCAGGAAACGCAGACTGTCAATAGTGAGTAACCTTTCCCCCCCCCCCCCTTTCTCTGTTGTTACTCACAGGAATATGAGCCCACCATCTACCACCCTCAGCGCTCCTCTCAGAGTCTCCACCAGGACTTCACGGTTCAGTGTGAGAAGATGGACATCCCCTCCCTCTCCTATCTCCCCACAGAGGTCAGCGGCCTTTTCTTTACACATGTCCGGTGATGTCACGCGCGACCGACTCAGCAGCGCACGCGCGATATATCGTTTAGATTATGAAGCCACGCGCTGATTGGCCTGCTTCGGCTAACGGGGTAGCTCAACTTTTTAGAGAGGCGGGAAGGAGGATGGCGGGAAGGAGGATGGCGGGAAGGAAGATGGCGGGAAGGAGGATGGCGGGAAGGAGGAAGGCGGGAAGGAGGATGGCGGGAAGGAAGATGGCGGAAGGGAGGATGGCGGGTGGGAGGATGGTGGGAAGAAGGAGGGCGGAAGGGAGGATGGCGGGAGGGAGGAAGGCGGGAAGGAAGATGGCGGGAAGGAGGATGGCGGAAGGGAGGATGGCGGGAGGGAGGATGGCGGGAAGGAAGATGGCGGGAAGGAGGATGGCGGAAGGGAGGATGGCGGGAGGGAGGATGGCGGGTGGGAGGAAGGCGGGAAGGAAGATGGCGGGAAGGAGGATGGCGGAAGGGAGGATGGCGGGAGGGAGGATGGCGGGAAGGAGGATGGCGGGAAGGAGGATGGCGGGAAAAGGGCGGGTCAAACAAACACAGGACTTTCACTGATCGGAAGTACAAACATACTTTTTTAAAACCCAAACCACAACCCTTTAATACACCTCACAAAGACGGTGTGTTGCTTGAACAGATCCCTCGTGCTTTCTGGACAATCCCACTAAAAAAAATGAACGTAAGATATCACCCGATATGTAACAAAATTGCTCCTGGTACGACCCGCATCCTCCGGACGGCTTTAAATTACGCCGTCGGATTAGATCGTTTAAAAAAAAGGTAACGCAAATCATTTCGGGTTTGTGACCCTTTCTAAAAAATAAAAATGAAACATCTACTTTCCAGATTACATGACTCCCTTTTCCTGATACTCACCCCCCCCCCCCCCACCCCCTCATCATGCTGCGGTCCAATCTGTTCAGGTGCAGCTCATAAACGACGCCTACAATCTGGTGATCGATGCCATGCTGGGTCCGGACGCGGACTGGGCCAACATCAAAGAGCCCTACCCCGGTATCCTGATGACCCTGAAGCAGATCAAGATCCCCATCGCCAGCGTGGACGTGCCCTCAGGTGAGCGATCCCGCCGACCGGGCTCAGAACTTGATAAATAGGCCTCCAGGCAGCTCCCTAGGAGTCTTGGCTCCCAGGCAGGAGTTTTCCAAAAAGGTCTGGAGGCACACGTGGAGGATAAATCTTACTCTGCAGTCGGCCCAGTGTGAGCTCATCATACCCCGAAATACACCACCTGCTGGGTGTGAAATGATCACAATCCTCTCCTCGCCCTAAATTCCTCTCCTCCTCCTCTTCCTCCTTCTTCCTCAGGTTGGAACGTAGAAGGAGCGAGCGAGGACGGCATCAACCCGGAGGTCCTCATCTCGCTCACGGCACCGAAGAAGTGCGCCAGAGGTTTCTCGGGGAAGCATTTCTTGGCCGGACGCTTCCTGCCCTACGACATCCAGAAGAAATACGAGCTTAACCTCCCGGACTACCCCGGCACAGACTGTCTCCTGGAATTGTAACACATGGGAAAAGTCAGAGTGACCACACTCCAAAAAAATATATAAAAATAAGAAGCGTGCGGTTCGATCCCTTCTCTTGTTTTGTATTTTCTATAGATCGTTAATGTGATTTAATGTGTAACCGCTCCGTTGTGTAGATCAGGCTACTACACGTTAGCCGAATGTGCCGTGGAGCTACAATAGAAGGGTAATATTTAGAAGCTGTGGTTTGAGTCCTTTAAGGCAGTGGCATGAGTTTTTTGTAAAAGCTGTATGTAAGCATTACACTGTTTACTGATTCCTTTTGATCTCCTTCGAAATTTTTTTTTTAATGTTTATGTTCCGGATGCTTTTTTCGTTTTAACTTTCTGCTGAGATGAGGCGCCGTGTAGGTCGGCGATTTTGAATTTTCTGTTTTGACCGTTTTTGCTGTTTTTCTTGTGGCCGGCCTTCACGTCTGCGTCGCTCTCGAGCTTCAGTTGCTGCATCCGCTGTTACAAAAGGCCCAGGCAGTTTTTGTTGTCCAATAAAAAATAAAAAAGAAGACCAAAAATCTTAAAGGATTCAGTTTGTGGTGTTTTGTATTGCATATAACATGATAAGACTATAACTTCACCTTTTAGCCTTTTTTTAACCGCGTGTCCTGCAGACACGGGCAGATGTTTTAGTGAGAAAGGGTCCAATAAACCCCAAATGTCCATGACCTGCTCCACAATAAACGGCAGACGGAAAAAGTCAGCAACTAAGCCGGAGAACATCGGGGAGCCTCAAAATATAGTGGATGAAATACCATCTATTGGTCCAGGTGGAGACCAAAACAGAGATAAAAGCAGAGCGGACATCGAACTTGAGTCCAAATGAAAGCGGGCCAGTTGTTGTAAAAAAAAACATTATACACAGTGCTCAGCCACCAGGGTCTGATTTGATATATAGAATATATCAAATTCAGTTTAGTATTTTACACTTATATTTTATTGAATATTTATTAAATGTTTATTTTCGATTTATTTTTTAATTGCTGCTAATTTTAAATCTACATTTTAGATTTTTTCTTCCATGTAACCCCTGGAGTGCCGCCATTTGAGAACCACTGGTCTAGGCAACTGGTTGCTAACATGGTCACCAACAAATATTTATATGGAGACAAAGATATGCTTCAGATGGTTCTCGTGCCCCCCCCCCCCCCCCCCAAAACTAGATTATGGTAGCTTTAAAGCAGGGGTGCAATTTTTTACTGTTCTTGTTGTTAATGTGCCGTAATAACAAGGTTCACGTTAACTTTGATCACGAGACATCAACATTTAAATCTACAACGAATATTTAATCTAAAAGAAGATATATTTCTTTCCCATAATGAGGAGACATTGTTTTTATATATATGAGAGCCCTTTCCTTTCATAAGCGTCACACCTGTGAGTTGAAATCATGACCTCACCAACCTTCCAAAGATCTTCTTCATCAGCAAGACAGTTGCCAACGGGTAGCAGCCAATCACAGGCCGAGTAGGGCGGGTCTTCGTCAAACTACCGTAAATTAAGGGCCTTATTCCCACGACGCCGCGTAACTTTAGTCGTCATGATAACAATAAAGCGTGATCTCTTTCCCCCGAGTTGAGGGACGAGCTCACGTTGCACATGCGGTGAGTCGTGAGCTTCCTGGGTGAGCGCATCACTTCTGTTTACTGGTTCCCAACTGGATCTGATTTACTAATGGGAGCCATGAACAGGTGTGATGGGGTCCGTAATCAGCTCGTCACTGGGCTGCGAGGAGAATGACTCAGAGAGACGTCCGCGTGTTTGCGGATGAGGTCATGCGAGATCGTACAAACGCTTCTTAGGAGCTTCTCCTGAACGCTAATGCGTGGATGAACACGTGCGAGCGAGCGTGGAGGGAAAAAAGTCAGTAAAAAGGAATTTCGATCCGGTGGTATTAAATCTGTCAGAGGCAAAAATGACGAAGGGTTGTAGAAATGCGTGTGTGTGTGTGTGTGTGTGTGAGCGCTCGGAGGATTCCCCGCCTTTCATGCCCGTCCAACGGGGAAACGAGGACTTGTCGCCCGATGTTCTCCTCGCCCGTGAAACGCCGAGCGACGGGATCGAGGCGTCATCGGCGCGGCGTGCGGAATTGAACGATCACATGTGACAGCGGCACATGTCGTGAGAGACGGAGAGCGTCTCACGGAAGATTTAGTGGAGCGAGGCAGAAGGTTTTAATATGAATATCGTGCTTCCATTGTACAACACACAGGGCAATTTTCTTAAATCTAGGCTCTTTCTTTGTGGGAACTATAAAAGACAAAATAAAACATTTGAATATTTCACATCATATTATATCCTGAAAGTACTATATATTTTTTAATGTAATGGTTATTTCTATCAGGACAGGTATGTCCCGATAGCCGGTGGGCTAACACGTCATTCTAAAGGGAAATAAACACAGATATTAATGCAGAAAACTTAAGGAAAGGGTCACACATTACAGGTGTGAGTTTAAAGTGATCCTATTTATGATTTATTTTTAGTTCTACGGGTTTGAGAAAGACGTCTGTCCAAAAGGAGCCTGGTTTTGTATGATTTTTTTAATTTCGGTTGATTATTAGCACATTTTAATGGCATGATTAAAAAATATGTCCAACAGCTAAAAATAGCAAAAAAATAGCTAAGAAATAGCAAAAAAAGCAAAAAAATAGCAGAACAATACTTAAAAATGTGCACAAAAAAAACTATGGTGGAAGAATGTTATACAAATACAAAAACATAAGTAAAAAGTATGAATTCTAAGTAAAAGTGCCCTGTGATATATTTGGCCATGATACATCAGGAGTCCGGAGCTAATAATTAAGAGAGGAAAGAAGAAATAAAAGTTCTGCGACATATTTTTGTGTTTTGGGACTTTTCTTTGTGATAATAATTATGAAATGAAACGATGTAAAAATGAATAAGTACAACATATAAAACTCAAGTAAAGTATTAATACCTCACAAGTGTACATTATCTGTTCTTCGTTATACTTTCCATCATTGAAGTATCACTTTAATATCTTGAACTTTACTCCATTGTTGTCCCACCCGACTCATGTGAATATATGTAGATATTTAAACGTATATAAAAAAATATATATTTCAAATTTTTAACCTAGAGAAATTGGTGAAAGAGTCGAATAAAACCTTTTGATCTTAATGAAAGTGATTTAAAAAATAATTTTCCAATCCTAAAGTCGCTGAATTGTAACGGTGGAGGCGTGTCAGCGGCGCCGGGCGCTCTGCGCCTCGTGAGCGCCTCTCGTGTCGGCGTCCGGGGGAGCGTTTGTACGTCGTGCCATATGACGCCACTTCCACTCTCTGGCGCAGCATCGCCCCCGCAATCAGAGACCGTTAAAAAAAAAAAGAGTTACAAAACTGAACCAGAAGTCGAACCAGAGGCCGAGCAGCATCTGGTTCTGTCTGGTGGAGATAAAAGAACAAATAGAGAAAGAAAGAAAAAAGAAAAAGAGTGAGACAGAGATTTGTGTTGACAAGAGTGAGACTATTACAACGTGCTTCCTCCTTTTTTTTTCAACACGGGAATAAATAGTGAACCTAGAGCCTGGAGCCGGTACCACCGATGACATTTTAAAACCAATTTCCTTTAATCGGAAACGTTTAAATAAACCGCAATAAAATAACAAAGCACACACACACACACACACACACACACACACACACACACACACACACACACACACACACACACACACACACACACACACACACACACACACACACACACACACACACACACACCTGCCCTGTGGATAAAAACAAAAAGAGGATGACACATCAAAGAAATATGAAAATATTACAAGAAAACACCTTTCAACCCCAAACACACACACACACACACACACCATCCCTCTCTCTCCCTCTCTCTCTCTCTCCGTCCCCCTCTCTCTCCACCCCCACCAAACCCTCACCTATTTTTGGAAGATGATCTGGGGGACCCAGATGTTACTTTTCAGTGGCCAATGGCGAGCGCCGAGGGGCTGGATTGGTGCGCTCCTTCTTTTTTAAAAGCTCCCGTCTCCAACTCCCAGCAACTCAAGTCAAAAGGAGGAAGGAGCAGCATCATCACTCACACCTCTCAGCTCCGTCTGAAGAATCAACACTTTATTGAACATTTTTATTTTTTATTAATAGCATGTCCAGTCTGTAGTAGGATCAGAGAAAAGCATCAAACCCCTGCGAAGACCGACGGTGTGGCACCATGTTGGAAATATATAAGGTGGCAATCCTGCTGTCTGTCCTGGCTTCAGCGGCTCTGGGCCAAGGTAAGTGTAACTGAACATTAAATGTTATTTATGCTAAAAAAAATAAATAATAATATGGACGCCAAAAAAACACTTTTAAATTATCTTTTACAGTAAAATATGTGTAAATGTAGAGATTCCTGCAAAAGAAAACCAAGTGGAACATGGATGGGGTTCAGAGTTTTATCTCCGCCGTCATTCTCAGTAAATGACGGCGGACAGAAGGCCGTGTGTACGACTGCTGACACACACACACACACACACACACACGCACACGCACGGCTAACACGACTGTCGGGTTTTCCTAGTTGACAGTATTTCCCAGAGCGGCAGCACTCTGGTGGTGAGCTCATGTGATAAGGGTGTGCATTTGTCATTGTGTGTGTGTGTGTCTGTGTGTTATTTTATAGACTGCATCTGTAGTTCTTAATCGCTCTCGTTAATATAAGCAGCTCATTTCAATCAACCGCACCGAGGTGATCGAGGAGGAGGTCCCAGAGGGGAAGGTGACTGAAGGTCCTGGTTGCGCAACAACTTGTGAATTCTCGGCTTTATTGGCCACCGACATGTCCTCATGGAATTTGACTCCGGTTACACTCTCATCATACATACATGTGATTTAAAAGTTTCCAAATAGCAGGATAAATATTAAAAATGATAAAAAGAAAGACAAACTGCCCCACGGAGGTGTTATGACCTTTATGACCTCACAAAGGGCCAATTAAAACTCTCTCAATTGATTCCACAATTGATTTAATATATTTTCGCTGCGACCTGCCAGCTCCCATGATGCTCTCTGCTCTCCCTGATAATCACAACCCTTTGAGCGCCCGCCGCTCTCGTCCGCGTCTGAAGGAAGACGGTCAAACGGACCGACGGGGACTCGGGAACAGGTGAAGAATGAAGGCCGGAACCTAAAAAAAAAAAGCGGATTGTATTGTAAAGACGTGACGCGCCGCAGAAACGTCTTTCTGCGGCGCGTCGTCCTCGTCTCTCCCCGAAAAGATATTAACCCTGTCACCGTGGAAACAAGAAGCGATGATCGCCAATCAGGCGAGCCGCTCGGCCCCCTGCTGGGTTCATGCTAAATGAGGAAATGGAATACATATATATATATTTATATATATGTATAAGGACAGGTGGGGGGGGAAAGGGCACAGGTGAAGTGACTTTACAGCCCACTCTTCCCCTGTAAACCTGGCCGGCACGTCGCTCTTTCCTTTTATCCTTTTTGTTTTGTTTTTATCGCCCCCCACCCCCCCCCTCTCCTCTCCTTCCACCCCAGTCCGCTACTTAAGTAATGTCTCCATCTGTAGATGTGTCTTCATCTGTTCCCCCCTTTTTTTATTTCTATTCTACCTCCCTCAGGAATTCCTTCACAAATCCCCCCCCCCATTTCTCCCTCCACGCGCCCAATAACTTCCATATTTATGTTCTGTTTTCCTATTTGGAGATGGGCAGCTGCCCGCCGTGGCATCGCCACCTCTTTAGCGTAAGCTTCCAGCTCCGAGCCTTTTTTTTCTCCTTCAAACCAGAGGACATCCAAACCGTCCTCTCTCTCTCTCTCTCTCTCTCTCTCTCTCTCTCTCTCTCTCTCTCTCTCTCTCTCTCTCTCTCTCTCTCTCTCTCTCGTTGCACAGCTAGGGGGCGAACGTGAGCAGCCCGGGGCGAGTTCTCCAGATGTTGACCACTGCCTGCTTCAAACACGACTGACCTGACTGACTCAGACAGGAATTACGGTGGATCAAAGGGGGAAATGCGGAAAATTCCCATTAATAACGAGCTTATCTTTCCTAATATTTATGTGTGAGTGGGCCAATATGTTATTTATTGCAGGACTAATCAGCCTCTTTCATTTGAGCTATTTCCAGCTCCTGGCTCCGGACCTGTGCACAGGTTCACACGAGGACATTTTTAATGCGGGAATAGTTCAAAGCGGCCCAGTCGGGTTTTTTCTAAAATAGCGTCGAGGAGAAATCGCTCGAGCGCACAACGCCTTTGTTTTACCTTTTTGTCGAGTTGATTTGCATCATTAGTTAATGTCGGGGGGGACAAATTGCCAATTTTAACGAGCGACAGATGTTTTTAGGATTCAGGCTTTGGGTTTGTTGGGAGAAAAGAGAGAGAGATAGATGCAGAGAGGAAAAGCAAACTCGTCAACAACACACACACCTCAGTGGAGGATCTAGCCAAACGCACACACAGCTTCCATATGACCACATCATCTCATGCACACGCCCAAACAAACATACATACAGTCACATCACCAGATTCATGAGCCCACTTCAACGCCAAATACTGTAAAACCTGGTTCTCAAAGTTACGTAACCTGGAGAGGGGGGAGGGAGGGAGGGGGGGGGGGTTAAAATCCTTGTAAGGATCTGGGATACCGTAAACAGTGCCGAGCCATTCTATTTAAGCCCCGTCCCTCCGCCAGCATCCATCAGGCTTAACCGTGGCGCTCTAATCTGACTCCATGAAATCCTTTATGTTCCCCCTCTTCTTCTTCTCCTCCTCAGCAGCTTGTTCATGAGATTCTGGCCAAGACAGAAAACTCTCTCTCTAAAGTGCAGCCCAGTGGCCAGGAGGTGTTTTTGCCATTGTACATTTCTGCAAACTATACGGACACATTGAACATTGCATTTGTTCAGAGGTGAGGTCGTAAAATGAAGGGAATAAACCACGAAATAAAGTGGTATAATAACAAAAAATACATGATTTTTTGAAATTATGTTTTTTATGTTGATTACACTAAATAAGGTAAGCAGAAAACGTTTTATACAGAAAAAGTAATTACAAATATTTTTCCTAGATTTTCAAACTTTAAAACGAGTCAATTTGACCCGCAACATAACATAAAGTCAAATTCTTCCTGGACCTGTTCTCCTAAACCACACCGACCTCCTCCTCACACCTGACTTCCTGATTTGCTCTCGTCATACTGTCGTGGAATTTTTTTTTTACTTGAAAGTATTCCGGTTTTAGGGGCACTCGCTTCAAAACGAAACCCGAATCACGATGTTTCGTTTGAACCCGACCGAGTCGTGTTCGCGACGAGACCCAAAACCAAACCTTCGCTGAAGCGCGCTCACGTCATTAAAATGTATTTATAAAACGTATTCCGTGGAAAGTTTTTAAAAACTGTAGCGAGAGCTGTGTCGCCAGAGCACCGACCCAAACCCGCACGGATGAGGACAAACAAGATGAAGTGTTTAAGGTGGATTATTGAGGAAATCATAAATGGCTCATGAGGTGAATTCACTCACATGCCAGCCGTATGAAGCGGCGCCCCAAATAAAATCTCCAGCTTTTAAAAATTCATAAAGTGTTAAGACACCACTCAGGGAACCGGCTTCACGTTCACAAGTTTCCTCTTTTAACTTAAAAAAAACAACATTAATCACCTCATAAAACTTTCTTTTTTTTCCCTCGTCCAACATCTTGAAATGATAACCAGGAGCCGAACGGCGAAACGTTCCGTGGAGCGGCGAGCGGCGATCCTCCTTTGCTGAATCTATTTGAAAGTGTTTGTAAGAAATGTGCTGGCCGGACTATAAAGAGTCGGTGTGAGCCGTAAAACCAGTGGGGACTGGGATCGATACCGGCCTCGGTGCTGGGAGGCCCTGCGAAACAAAAGCGCTTACTGCTTTCACCTATTACACACACACACACACACACACACACACACATCCAGGCCCAAGTGAAACTCAAAGTTTAAATGTTAAGCAAACAGCTGACTTTCTCTTTTTTTTAACAACAACAAAACAACATCATCATCCGTGAGCATACATTATTATCTTTAAGGTGACAAAATAAACTGACAGCAAATGCATGCATGTGTGTGTGTGTGCGTGTGTGTGTGTGTGCGTGTGTGTGTGCGAGGTGATGGAGCGAGTTAAAGTGAAGCTCTCTGGTGGACAGACGACTGCGCGCTCCGATCCGTCACAGCTGGAGCTTGATTACCGTTCTCAACAGCAGCTGCTTGTTGATGGATGGAGAGGAGAAGGGAAGAGTGGAAGAGGAAGAGGAGGAGGGCAATATGAAATGAAGGATGGAAAGACGTACGATAAAGAGCATGGGGGAGACGATGGATGGAGAGGAGGAGGAGGAATTCGAAGAATGAAAGCGTTGAAGAGAAGAAAGACAAAAACAAATGGAGAAGCAACAATATTTATGTTTGTAGTTGTTTATACGTTTTTTGTTTGAATACAATGAAGAGAGGGGGAACATAATGGAGAGAATAAAAACATAAAGAGACAGAGGAAAGGTGTGTAATTAGAAGAGCCTTCATGTGCTCAGATTGTGAGTGTGATGAAAATTAACTCATTAACTTTGAAAATACACTCAAACATGACATCACAATAAGTTATGTGAACTTATTTTCTTCTCTATTCCTCCACCTGTTGTCATTGTCTATACGGAGGAGGTGGACTCTGTGTTCACAGCATGGGGCTCAAATGTTTAATTATTGAAGATGAAGATGTCGGCCATCTCATCTTCCCAGGGAACTCCTGCTCACGCACCTTGTGCTGCAAATAACGATAGAAATAAATCGTATGCATCCCCGTGTTGCATAACGGCAATAAATGACCCTGGAACCTTAAAGTCTGAGTGACAATGCAAACAGGAAGTGGAGAGACACTTTGGGGTGTGAGGGAAGTAAAACTGTAACATATTGACACTATGGAGAGAAAAACCAGTGGACTACTTCCAGCGGCGGAGGTTTATTTTTATTTTTTGACATGCTTTTCATGAAGAGGACATGTGAAGCATGGGAGTAATAGATGAGCGTTATGGGAAACTAAATTAAACCAAAATGATGGCAATATTATTTTGAAATAGTAAATTAGACTCTTCTCTTCCTCCCCTTCCCTCCTCCTTCTATTCTTCTCTCCGTGTCGTAATACATTGGAGGAACCTGGATACTGATTTTAAAAACATGGACAGTCAACAACCCTGTTTGGCGTTGAGCTTCTTTAATGTTTCGTTCCATCTTCCACATCTTTCATATCTTTATAGAACCGCGTCTCCAGGATCAGCATTAATGGAAAATCCATCTAGAAGAATGTAACAACAAATGTTTTTGACTCAGTGTGAAGTTTAAGGAAACTAGCAAACTTGCCATTATAAGTCAAAATATTAAATAAAGTAGAAACAACGAATAGAGTTGAAATGATCTTAACTTGAAACTATGAGTTAAAAATGTGTGAAATTCTATGTTTGACAAGATAAACAATTTGTTTTTATGTATCATGGTTGTTTTAACTCAGATTATGAAGTCCAAACAAACAAATATTATTCGTTAATCAACTTGTATAACTTAATTGAAACAAAACGCATCTCCAAGTTTATGACTAACTGTATTATTGTAGCTTCATGGTGTAAACTGTAGGATTCCACTGAGTAGCTGACGTGCTGTTGATGGTTTGCAGGACCTGTGAGGACCAGGAGCCAGTCGGACCGGACCAGGAGAGTCGCCCCCAACACCCTCACCGACACCCAGACAACAGGTACGAACTTCATCCGGGGAGATGGAGGTGTTCAGGGCTGGTTGTTTAAAACAGGAATGTGGTTATTGGAAGTTTAGACTCAGTCCAGATTGTTGTCCCATCACCAAAACAACCCAATCAGAGGGCTGCATTACTTCGGGAAACAAAAGAAACAATCGCTTTGTTCCTCGCTCATTCTATTGTTCTGAATCCCGAGGAAGCGCTCGGGTTTCGGAGCTTTAAAAAAAAAAAGTGACGATATTCCCCCATCAGTCAAGGCGTGGGGGGAAACAACCTGGACGAGGCAACGCTCCGTTGGGGGCGTTTGAAGTCAAATGGCGGTAGCAGACCTCCTCTTAAAGTGTGTAACCCATCCCTTCTGTTCCCCTCCCTCTCACTTCTTCGTGGTTCTGACCCATGTGCCCATTACATGTAAAGAATCAGCTCCAAACCAAATTATTTTTGGATCCTGAGAATTGTTTTTCTTTCCCCCCCCAGACGTGACGGAGTGGACGTCTTGGTTCAACATCGATCATCCCGGAGGGAACGGAGACTACGAGCGCCTGGAGGCCATCCGCTTCTATTACAGGGAGAGGGTCTGCGCTCGGCCCATCGCCATGGAGGCCCGCACCACCGACTGGGTGGCGCCGGCAGACACCGGGGAAGTGGTCCACTCCAGTCTGGAGAAGGGCTTCTGGTGCGTCAACAACGAGCAGCCCCGGGGCCGCGTCTGCTCCAACTACCACGTCCGCTTCCAGTGCCCCCCAGGTAGCGGCTCAGGGCCGTCACACTCCACTTAGTTCCTTCTTCATGGCAGCTTTGCTCAGGATGCCCTCACTCTTTCCTTCAATGTGTGTGTGTGTGTGTTTAGTGCAGAGCTACTGGACTAATTGGAGAGAGTGGGGTCCCTGTTCCACCGCGGTGTGTAACGACGTGGGCATCCAGGTGCGCCAGAGGAAGTGTGTGAACACGCAGCCCATGCCTCTGCTGCTGGTGCCGGCGTGCATCGGCCACCACTCGGAGAGGAGGGAGTGCTCCAACCCGCCGTGTGCCGGTGAGAGTCTTCGAGATTTACCAGAACTTTACCTTTTGTAATGAATCGCTGCATTCTCTCTCCTGACCACCAGGGGGCGACTCCTCTGGTTGTATAGAAGTCTATGCTTCATATGTTAAAGCTGCTTTCTCTCTGCTGACCACCAGGGGGGCGACTCCTCTGGTTGTATAGAAGTCTATGCTTCATGTGTTAACACAATAGTGGATGAAAGATTGCTGTGTACTGTACAGGAAGTATTCTGTACTGTGGGATGGGTTAGAACTTTTTAACTTTTTTATAACTTTTTAATAACCTTTTAACTTTTTTATAACTTAACTTTTTATAACTTTTTATAACTGTAACTTTTTTATAACTGTAACTTTTTTATAACTTTTAAACTTTTTAATAACTTTTTTATAACTTTATAACTTTTGTAAAACTTTGTAACTTTTTATAATTTTTTTATAACTTTTTAACTTTGTATTATTATATTTTATTTATTTATTACTTTTATACTTTTTATTACTTTTTCATTACTTTTGTACTTTTTCATTACTTTTGTACTTTTATTACTTTTGTACTTTTATTACTTTTTATTACTTTTGTACTTTTTTATTACTTTTTTACTTTTTCATTCCTTTTGTACTTTTCATTACTTTTGTACTCTTCATTACTTTTGTACTTTTTTATTACTTTTGTACTTTTTCATTACTTTTGTACTTTTCATTATTTTTATACTTTTTTGCTGCATTCTCTCTCCTGACCACCAGGGGGCGACTCCTCTGGTTGTATAGAAGTCTATGCTTCATGTGTTAACACAATAGTGGATAAAAGATTGCTGTGTACAGTACAGGAAGTATTCTGTACTGTGGGATGAATATCAATCTGAATAAAATATTCTTAAAGGGGAATAACATTTAATCAGGAATATATTTTTCCTTTTATGTATAATTATTATGTAAAAACTAAGTTTTGCTATTGATTCTGACATTCAAAAGGCTGACGTGCCGGTTTCTTCAGTCTGATTTATTCCGGCGCCCTCGAGAGCAGACCCTACTGTTCTTGATTGAGCTTCTTGTGAATAAACGCTCTTTCAATTGCAGCAACGTAATCAGCGTTGTTGTAGTTTTCATGCCCACAATACTGTATAAATTGCACCGTGTAACAACTGATAATTATGCCCGATACACAAAAAGTTAACGACTCTTATCAGACCACTTTGTTTAAAGTTTGAATCATGGAGTTATTGAATTTAAAACGGAAAATAAGAATGTATTACTCACATCATTCTTGTCTTCCGGATCAGCCAAGTGGGGCCCGTGGGGTCGGTGGGGGTCGTGTTCGGCGACCTGTGGTGGCGGTCGCAGGATTAGGAGGAGGACCTGTGCGAGGAGTTCAGGGACCGTTCAGTGCACCGGGCGGCCGGCGGAAAGACAGAAGTGTGGGAGGAGTCCGTGTCCAGGTACCGTGAGCCGGAACCACGCCGTTAATATTGTGACATCTACCTTTATGTATACACTACCGTTCAAAAGTTTTGGGTCACTTAGAAATGTCCTTGTTTTTCAAAGTAAAGCACTGTTTTTATCAATGAAGATAACATTAATCATAAATACTCTCTCTACATAGTTAATGTGGTAAATGACTATTCTCTGGTGTTTAATGAAGTCTCTTCATAGGTGTATAGAGGCCCATCTCCAGAGTTCATTGTGTTATCGCCTTTGAAGACTAACGGAGGGGTAGAAAACCCTTGAAAACCCTTTTTATGTGAGCGCAGCTGAAAACAGTTACGCTGGTGAGAGAAGCTATAAAACTGGCCTTCCTTTGAGCCACAAGAAGAACAACATTAATATTTACAATAAAAATTATTATTTCTAACCTTGTCAATGTCTTGACTATATTTTCTTTTCATTTTGCAATTTATTTGATAAATAAAAGTGTGAGTTTTCATGGAAAACACAAAATTGTCTGGGTGACCCCAAACTTCTGAACGGTAGTATATATGTATGTGTGTGTGTGTGTGCTCATGTCTCTGTCTTTTCGCCCGACAGCCAAATGTCAGCTGGTGTGCAGCGAGGGTCGCCCCAGCGAGGACTGCAGCCGGTGCACGTGTGACGACCACGTGCTGCGCGGCGAGGTCCTCGGCGTGACCGGCGTTCCCGTGGCAAACGCCCGGGTGGCGCTGGACAGGGAGCCCAAGGTGATCCGCGCCCTCACAGACGCCAAAGGTCAGTTCAGGATCACGGGAATCTGCTCCTTAAGCTCCACCTCGATCGCCATCAGGAAGGAGAAGTTTGCCCCCATCACCGTCTCCGCCGTCAGCAACGGCACAGGGTCGTCATGGTTACGAGCTGTCCTCAGATCAGCCGGTGAGTGCTAATGCGAAAGATTTCCCGTGATTAAAAAAAAAGACACATTATTTATTGATTTGTTGTGACCTTCAATCAAACCAAACAACGCAAGTACGATTCAGCATTAAATGAAGATGTTATTTTTCTTCTGAAAGGGACTACTTCCATTTTCAACAAAGAGTTTTCTTGATTTCCTTCATTATCATTCTCCAAGGCCAGAAAATCATATTCGCAGGAGTTATAAAACAGGAAATTGTCAAAGCCTATTGTCAGATTTCCCTATTGTCTGGTTCACTTACTTGTTTGGTTGCATGGAAACCAAATGAAAAAATAACCCTGTGCTTTTGAAAAAGTAATCCCCCCCCCCCCCCCCCGAAACAATAATGTTTCATAAGCACAGGGATCTTTGTGAGGATAAAGTGCGTTTTATGAGGTCTCAAAGCCTCTGCAGCAGCATTCATAACAGTCTTTTCCTCTTTCCGCAGAGAAGCCGTACATCGTGAAACACCCGGAGGACAAAGTGCGTTACGAGGGAGGACGAGTGATGATGTGCTGCAAGGCAACGGGGTCACCGACACCTGACAAATACTACTGGTGATTACTGTTACATATCGGGAAATAATAAGGTTTCTAAAAGCCTTTTGGGGGGGGGGGGGGGGGGCTGAAATCATCGGCCCGCTGCAGCTGGAAAACAACCTCGATGAGAGCAGTGAGACTGAAGCAAAGCGGTGAAGCAGAACGATGAGCTGAAGGAAGCTGACTCGGAGGTTTTTCCTCCTCTGAGAGACGTTTGACTCATCGGCTCTAGCACCAAGTTGTGCATTGCCAAAAGCAGATATAGTTTCTGTTTACTTGTATGGTCTCTTATTTACATTTTAGACACTTTTTTACACTCCCAACATAGACAAGAGGCCAAAAACTTGGGAAAGTAGTACATTTTTGTTAATGTTACAGGATCTCTGAAGTGGTATCACTTGATTGATTAACAGTTTATTGCTAAAAAACAAATAAAAAAACCTTGTTTGTGAATTTGAGTGACTGTGTCATCAACTTTATGTATTCTCCAAACTTTAATGTTCACCAATCAGCGTTCATGTTTAATTTACATTATTAATCGGTGCCGCTTCAAATTTCAAATCTCATTATTAGAATTAACTGAACCAACTCTTTTTTTAAACTTATTGTTGTATAAATCTACCAACAAATTAGTTTAAAAAAAAGAAGAAAAAAAGTCCCTCTCATTCATTTCTGTAACTCTTCTTCAAAGGTACCACAATGGGACTCTTCTGGACAGGAAGCTGTACAAGTACGAAGAGGACCTGGTCCTGTGGAGCCTGAAGCCGGAGCAGTCCGGGCAGTACTACTGCAAGACCAGCAGCTCCGCGGGCAGCATCAAGTCCTCTCCAGCCCTCCTCACTGTCATCGGTAACACTTTGGATCTCTTACTAAAAGCAATTGTTTCCACTTAGGCATAAACCCGTTAAAATCAGCCAGTATTCACCACTTAAATCCGCTCGTTCGAGTAAACGGCCATAAGTCTGCTGAGAAAAGTGTTTTTTTATTTGGTCTAATTTGTTACCGTTGTCAAAAACGACACCAAAGCTCCCTCCTGCGTCAGTGATGTAATGTAAAACTGTAATTCATCATCATCAGCCCGGAAAGAGAATAATTAACTGTGATGATATAGCGGCACAGGGGGATTACAGCTCAGGGTGTCTGTCATCCCAGTTGCAGTTGGACAATGACGGGTTGAGTTAAAGTTCTACACACGGCACTTGAGTAAAAACCGCTGACCAAAAAAAAGAGCTAACAACCACACTTTATTTTACCGGGATAAAAAGCAGCTGCCTCCGAGCTCGCGTCTACACTTTAAAGAGCAATGCGAGGGCCGCGTCGTCCGTGAGCCGTGTCCGCGCATAAAAGAGGATTCAAACCAAACCGCAGTGCCCTATCATTTAAGAGTGAAGGGGAAAAAAGAGTCCGTTGATAGAACGTCTGTCATTGAGAGAGAAAAGGAAAATACGAAATATCGGGGCTGCGCTCGGAGTAGGTATTTTATTATGTTGACATTGGTTGAATCTACGACTTCCTAACCCGGGATGTTTTATTCTGTGAGATGACTGGACTTTGGAAACTGTAAAACATCCTTGCACACACACACCAACACACAACACTCGGTGTCGAGGCAAAATCCAAGCTTGTCAATAAATCCAGCTTTTTTTCCTCCTGTGAGTGGATGATGAGTCTGCAGTTCCACGTCCGCGTGGGCGAGCTACTACCCGCGTTGTTTATCATCTTCAGGGCGCTTGTTTGCAAAGACTCAGGTTAAGGAACGGGGTTTCTCTAAAGTAATTCATCCCAGGCCGCAGACAAATCCCTCTACTCCAAGAGTCATTACGGCAGGAAGCGCTCCCATGTGTGCAGGCCAACACCTGCACCTCAGAGCAGGATGGAACACTCTTTTACATTATGCAGAAGTTTAAGTTGAATTTCCCCATAAAAACATGTTTTAACCACAGAGACAGAAGAGTTACATAATTGCATACGAATCGCACTGTTCCATGTGTCTGCAATCATTGACTTACTTGGGAGATTGGGAGCTTAACAAGGACTTGACTATGAAACTCAAAATCAACTCGTGATATCATGCGCGTTCATTATTCTGCCAATATCGAGGTGAAAGCTAATTATTTCTTTCCAACTCCCTTCTGGATGGTTGGTAAATAAATGTCCTGTTCAACTTTATGTTGGATTCCCTTTTCATGCACCGCTCAACTTGACCACTCACAGATACTTTCAGGCCAGATGTGTGCGTGTGACTAAATGATGTGTGTGTGAAAAAGGCAGAAATAATATCTTTCAAATACCCAATTGGCAGGTTCCAATTTATTCACGATACACATGTCGTATTCCACTATACATTCATCAAGTACCCTGTGATTTTCATAATTAATAAATCAAACTGATTTGACAGGCTTTAAAAATCTTAGAGAACGTACAACTTTAACATGGCAAGTATGTGCATCGTTTTGCACTGAGAAATAGCCGTTCATGTTTTATGTACATCAGATGACAAAAAGATTAGATTTGTGATATGCGTTGTGTCAACACCGGCATAATGTCCTCTTATTATCGTCTTCTTCACAGCCAAAGGAAAGCCAACGTGCAACTCCACCCCCGAGATGCACCTCATCAGACTGCCGATGGACTGCGTTCAACCCGGGACTGACTCCATGCACTACAACACCGGCCGCTGCCTTCACAACAAATGCGCCGGCTCCCTGGACTTCGATATGCGCTGCAGAGACGAAGCCGGGTTCTGCTGCGGGGTCAAAGACATGGAGAGTCGAGACATCGATTGCGGGAGCTACATCCTCCCGATCCGGGCTGTGACTCAGTGCAGCTGTCAGAAGTGTTTGCAGCCCACTGTGCTTGTTCGCGGCAGAGTGTTCACAGTTGACAATGGTGATCCTCTGCGTTTTGGGCACATCTACATCGGTAAAGAGAGGGTGGGCACCACCGGGTACCAAGGAGGCTTCACCTTGCAAATTCCACCTGATACGCAGAGATTAGTGGTCAATTTTGTTGACCCCACTGAGAAGTTTCTTGACACTCCCAAAGTGTTCATCCTCGATAAGAGAGGCGGGTCCGTCTACCACGATGTGAAGGTGATGAGAAAGAAGAAACCAATTGACATAAATGCCGCAGAAACCAACTCTATTAACCTCGGGGAAATTGATGGCGAAGACCCCATTGGTCAGTTGTTGATTCCTCCCAACTCCTTCCACAAGGACAATGGAGACATCTACAAGGGAACTGTGAAAGCCAGCGTCACATTCATTGACCCCAGAAACATCACCACGGCGGCCGCGGCACCTGGCGATCTCAACTTTGTGGACGGTGAGGGCAACATGCTCCCTTTGAGGACCTATGGCATGTTCTCTGTGGACTTCAGAGATGAGACCAACAAGGAGATACTCGGAGCTGGAACTGTTCAAGTTCTTCTCGACACGCAGCATGTCAAAATGCCGGAACACATTCCCAAAATGAAACTGTGGTCTCTGAACCCGGACACGGGGGTATGGGAAGAGGAGAGCAACTTCTCCTACACCGCGACGACTTCCGGCGGTCATGGGCGGAGCAAACGAGAGGAACGCACATTCCTCATAGGCAACATGGAGATCAGAGAGCGTAGGCTCTTTAATCTGGACGTGCCTGAAAACAGACGCTGCTACGTCAAAGTCCGTGCCTACATGAACGACAAGTTCCTATCTAGTGAACAGCTGGAGGGCGTTGTGATCAGCTTGATAAATTTAGAACCGGAACCTGGATTTTCCTCCAACCCTAGGGCATGGGGCCGCTTCGACAGCGTCATAACTGGGCCCAACGGGGCTTGTTTACCGGCTTTCTGTGATGCCCAAAGGCCCGATGCTTACACAGCTTATGTCACAGCAATAATGGGTGGGGAAGAACTGGAGGCAGCTCCCTCCGCCCCCAAGATGAATCCAAACATCATTGGTGTGTCCCAGCCATACCTGGATAAAATAAATTACCAGCGCTCAGACCACGACGATCCGGCTCTGAAGAAAACGGCCTTCAAAATGAACTTGGCGAAGCCAAATCAAAATAATTTTGATGAGTCGAATGGGCCAATATATGCGTATCAGAATGGATTAAGTTGTGAAAATGCCCCTACTGATGCGAATCATTTCAGATTCTTCAGAGTGGAAAAGGACAAGTATGAATACAATGTTGTTAGCTTCAAAGAGACCGATTTGACGACCTGGATGGGCGACTACCTCTCCTGGTGGCCCAACCCCCAAGAGTTCAGAGCATGCTTCATCAAGGTCAAGATCCATGGACAGAAGGAAGTGATGGTCAGGTCGAGGAATTTCGGGGGAACACACCGAGAAACGAAAGGTAAACTTTATGGCATAAGAGACATCCGCAGCACCCGGGACATGCGAGAAGCCAACACCTCAGCGGCCTGTTTGGAGTTCAAATGCAGCGGTATGTTGTTTGATCAAGCTGAGGTGGACCGATCTATCATCTCAGTGCTTCCACAGGCGAACTGTCGCATGACCAAAACCAACAGCCTCCTCCAGGAGTACCTCATCAAGCATCCACCGGTTGCTCCAAACAACGACACCCATGGGTTCAGCATGCTGGCCCCCGTAGATCCTTTGGGACACAACTATGGCATCTACACAGTCACAGACCAGAACCCCAGGGTGGCCAAGGAGATCGCTATTGGCCGCTGCTTTGACGGCACCTCGGATGGTTTCTCCAGGGAGATGAAGACAGACTCTGGAGTGGCGCTGACCTTCAGCTGTCCAGAGAGGAAAATTAGCAGAGAAAGCCTTTTCCAACGCCTGCAGAACAACCCGTCTCAGACTCTGGCACAGATGGGGAGGAGCATGAGGGAGTCGGACGGTATGCAGGCGCAGAGATTACCCACCCGGATAGTGGCCTATCCGTCAAAGCAGCAGGGCAGGACCCAGAATCGCAGAACCACCTCTACAACCAGAAGAAGAGTGTCCATGCGCACACAGCAGCGGCAATAGATGTTCCAAGGTGGGTCGCTTTAATTAAGATCGTTTAACCCTTGTGTTGCCTTAGGGTCATTTTGACCCGAATCAATATTACACCCTCCCCCCGCCTTAGGATTAATTTGACCCCATTCAATGTTTAATGTCGGTGTTCTTTCGGTAGTCAACAAACAAACATAAAGTGCCTCACACTTAAACTTGGAAAACAATATTAATTCTAATAATTTTCTGGAGGTTTTAATTGCTGGCGTCAAATTGAACCCAAAGGGTAAAATATGTTAGTAAATATAAAGGTAACAGGAGGGTGAACCATTGAATCGGGTCAAAATGACCCAACGGCGGGGGGAGGGTGTAATATTGATTCGGGTCAAAATGACCCTAAGGCAACACAAGGGTTAAGGTCTCTTTCCATTGAGAGTAATGTCGGAATGATTTAAATGCACTTTCCTTTCCATTTCTAGCTCTTCCGCCAAGACTGATATTATGCCGTCGAATCAGGGAAGTAAAAGTGGCCTCGTCTGATGATGAGTTTGAACTCCCTCTTGACTATGGAAACCATCAAACAGAGGCAGACAGCAATTCAGCAAAAATAATGAGTGGTTGAAGATATTCATTATACTTACTTGAAGGGTTTGGTAGATAAATGTCTTCCTTCTCTGAAAAGACATGCATTATTTGACTGTGTGTAGCACGGTGACTGGCATTCACATAATTAGCTTTGGTCTCATTTAATGTACGAAAAGACTGACTTGACGTTTGAGAATGTAACTTTTATAGTTCTGATCTGTGGCATTCCACTTTCCACTTGTTATTCCTTTTTTGCAGACGTCTTTTCAAAAAACAAACATTTATAAACTATAAAATACTACGCCAGGCCCCAAACACTTCATAATTAGCCGTTGCTTTCCACTGAACTTTTCTTCTAGGTCAAAAATAAAAATAAAACTTGTTTTTGTACAAACTGGGACATATTCGCCACCAAAAGAGACAGCGGGCGAGGCTTGCCACCCAGGGAATAGAGGATGTCTTCCGTCATGCTTCTTAATGTTTTTTCATTTGCGTGCCACATTGCCGTCTGTGAATTTTGCCAAACATCCTTTCACACCTAGTTAATGTGCTAGACCAGGGCCTCCGCCAAGACGAGCGTGGATCTCGCCAGTGGCTGATTGAGACATATGACACAATTCCCTTCTGTCCTCGGCATATTCGAAATTGGCCACACCAGAGAAACATTTCTTAATAAAAAGTTAATATTCCCAAAATATCTCACGTTCTCAGAAGACCTTTCGCAGACTGCTTCAGGGTCCAGCTTTGTTTTTGTTGGGTAATGTGCTTGAGAGCTGCCTTTGTATCTTGAAGTGCAATAACTATATAATTTAACTTAAGAATTCTTGAAGATCAGCATGTAACCAACTAATAAATAAAAAGTTCTGCCGGGGAACAAAGCAACAGCTCGTTCAGTACGCGCGGTAGATAGTGTCTCGTATGAGACCTTGCACAGGAAACATCATTTAACTCCTACGTATGTAATCATTCTTCAACTTTCTGAACTGCCAAGAGTCTATTAATCGTTTCATACTTTGCTGCATGACTCAGTTGATTTTCTCCTTCTTCTTCTTTTTACAATTTTTACTCCAGAGAGCAATCTTGTTCGAGGGAGTTAAAACTCTCAGCGGAACCTTCTCTTCATCAACACAACCCACTGTATGATCTGACACATGAGAGTGACAATTTAAAAAAAGTAACACGCCTGTGAATTTATTGGCCACGTTTTCAGAATTTCTACTGTCACCGAAAGTCAATTTAAAATGTACATCTTAATACTAGAGATATAAAGACAGATTAATAGACAGATAACAAATAGTAGGCTATTTTAATTGATGTAGGTGATTAGAAGAAACCTTCCTCTGATAAAAGTGCTAAACTTGTTTATCTGCAAAATGAGGATTTACAGACCCCCGGGAAGAGCTCCTCAAGCTGAACTAATCCAAAATCATGTACAGTAAGGGGGGCCGCGGTCCACCGAGGAACCAGGAGAGGCGTAGGAGTAAATATAAGTCTGCTGTTAATTAGAAAATAAATGACTCATCCTCTTGAGAACTATTAAAACAGTTTGACCCTGACTTTCACAAACAGCCAAACAAGTTTGTGTCCAAGACACACAGGATGAAGTTGAGTCATCAACAATAAACCGGGCACAAGGGGGATGGTGGTCAAACAAATTCTCCATTACAATGGCCAACTGCACACGCAACTCCATTTAAGTCTGATTACATTTGTTATTCCCAATGTGCCACAGATTTATTGTTTAAAAGGTGTGCTTAAAAGTTGCCAATGTGAAGTTGTGTGTATAAAAAATGACCAGCCTCATCTGGTGAAACCCATGGGGGCCATATTTTGTACGCAAGCTAACGGTAGAACAGATTACGTTCGTCAATTTGAAAATCTAATTGTACAAAGTTGCAGGTAGTCATGGAGAAATTGTGTTAAACTGCTCAGTGAACACACGGGCATCGTTTGGATATTTATACTGTTTTTATCCAAGAAAACTGCACAATCTTATGACCAATTGCTCCTTTCCCGACCTGCAGAATTTAAATGGACAGATCTGTGTAATTCATGGCACAATTCAAACAGGAACGTAGAATCATTGCCTCCTAAAGTTCCCATGGTGGACCACCGAAAGAGAACCGCAACCCAACAGTTGTACTTGGCTCCACATTGAGAAAGAAAAAACCCTACTTTTTTTTTCCATTATGTAATCGGAGCTGCACACCCAAGAAAACCAGTAATACAGGGCGATACCATCGCGATTATCAGACCTCTCTAATCACAGGCCTGTGGGCTGCTCACAGATCACCAGTTCAGATATCCAGATCACAACAAACATCTCCGTGTAGCAGACGTATAGCATCCACCCTGTTGGGGGGGAAAAAAAGAAGAAGAAGAAGAAGAAGAAAAAGCTGATGATTGAGTCCAGGTGTTAGAAGAGATAATTCCTGGACCAATACAGTGGGTGTGTGAGGTCAGCTGAGGAGGCCCAACAGCTGGAGAGCAACTGGAGCAAAGACATCAAGAGAACTAAGAGCGAGATTATCAAGTGATGGATTTCATCATTTTTGGGGAACTGTTTGGTAAAGTAGAAAAAAAGAAGGTAGGGAACATATTTGTGGGCTTTGGCCTCCCGGTCCATCACTTACCGAATCTCAGGCTCTTCAAAAGTGGTTGCACATGGAAAAATGCAGTGTTGATGGGTTTTTTTTGGTAGAGGATAAAGCTTTGACGGGAGAATTGGCTCATTGACGGTGAGAAGTTATCAGAAGGGTCTGGAGGACAAGGTAACAACAATAGGTGTAAGTATTGTAAACCATCATGTGAGGCTTCGCATTGGAAAGTGAGCGGCGCTCTCCAGATAGTTACTCCGTCTTCTGGGGGAAGTTCAAAAGGAGATTAAGGAAACCGTGAGAAGTTTGGCTTTGATGACTTAAGAGCACGTCTCTAAAGTCTTCGGAATCAAAGGAAGGGGAGTTTGAGCTTGAATGTTTTTCTCGTTGAACTGGCGGTAGAAGTACAGCAACCGTTTCATCTCACTGGGGGGGGGGATCGCTCGCTGCCAATACTATGCACACGGCTTCGCGGCGCTTCGTGGAAATCCGTTTTACACCTTTTAAAAAGGAAAAGTTTGACATTGTGGGGCTTTGCTTGCAGAGCGTCAGACAAGACGATCGGTAGCACTCTCATCGAGAGTTCATCGAGTATGAGGTCGCAGCCAGCAGCCGCTTAGCTTAGCATAAACGACTGGAAACCCCGCTGGTGGCTTAGCACAACTTGTTGAACAGATGAGATAATCTCCATAAATGAGGAATCTGTTGGCAATGGGACACGGTGGGTTTGGCATCTGAAGCGTTCTGTCTTGTGTGGTTTATAGTCCGAGTCGTATTGACCGATCGCGTTCGTGAGAGGCTTTTAGCATGGATGGAGGTAAATAAATCCGTTTGGAGAGCAGAGCGGGCGGAACGAGCCAAAATGCAATCTTGAGCTTTGTGATGGTTTAAAATAAGCTTGTCGTTATTAGTTATGAGTCGACGTCGTCTCTCAACTCTGATAATCGTTCTATAGACAATGCAGCGAACAGAAAAGAGGAGTCTTGGCCTGGATGTCCTGGACTTCACCGGAGTCAACGGGTTTAACAAGATATCGTGTTCATTAGTGAGCGACGGAAATTATATTTCAGTTATCCATTCCAAGTAAAGCTTCGTTATTAGAACAATTATTCTTCGTTTTTTTGGTGCCAGGTAGATTCCGATGATGTCAACTGGCTTGGATTGATTTTTGTAATGAGTTTTGAAACCAACAATTGCTTTAAAATACTTTACCACACTTTGCCTCTTAGTCAGAGACTTTAAGGCATTTAATTTTTAACTTTAGGCTGTAAAAACTCTTAATTCACCAAAAACCACCAACAATTTCTCATAACTGAAGCACGATCAGATTCATCCATTTTCTCTTCTGTACAGTCCAGAGAGGTCCTTTTTCCCACAACTTTCTAGAGTTTCATATTTGCAACTATCCTCCAGGAAGACTTCCTAACCCGTCAGTAAAATAATGACGTGAATGATAATACTGATAATACTCTGTAAACGCTCAACTATTGCATGGCGTCGCCAATCTCGTTTCTCTTTTATGTTTTCATGTGTATTGTGTGTTGTATTAAATCTACTAATTGATGTACGAAAAAGAAATTGTAAATAAATGATTTTGTGTAAACTTCTGATTCATATTATTTTTTCCGAGTTGTGTTTTATGTATTAAGGGCCCACACAGGAATCAAACACTTCCACATTAGAATGTATATTATCTTTGAAATATAAAGCAGCCTTCTCAATATATCATTTATTTTGTGAATTAAACAATACGGATAAATATACAGCTTTGCACAAGTGACAATAAATATAGTTTACAGCAAACAAAATGGCAGTTTACAGTACAAGTGATCAGAAAAGACCAGATACATAATCCAAATAATTAGATTTTTTTTTAATGAATTAACACTTTTAAGGAAACATAGCGACAGACCAACACGACTCACTAAAGTCGAGGGCTCACAACGTGAGTGCGTCCCCAATACGTTCACTTTCTACCGACCCATAATAACCCGTTACCCGGCAGGTGATGAGTTATGATGCACGTCGGAAAAGAGGAAAAACTTCCACTGCACACAACAGACACGTCCAGCCAGTGGAATTATTGTTATTATATGGTTACGCAGCAGGAATCACAACGGGGAGGAAATAAAAACAAACGGAGAGCGTTGAGCCGCAGAGTCACCGACACCTTCGTGACTCGGAGCCTCGGCCAGAAAATATTGTGAGCGAGTGCCCTCACACACACACACACACACGCACAAAGTTGGAAAAACACATATTTCTTGAGGCAATGGTGCATTTCAGGCGCCTCACAACCCGTTTCTGTGAGAGCCCAAGTGCGTCAGCAACAGACTAACCGGTCGGTGCCAGGGAAACGCCGATGGAGACGTCTCGACCCCGGGAACCTGCCACCGATCGTAACTGCGGGGCCCCTTCATGTGTGTTCTACTGGCTGGGACTCTATTTTTCAAAAAAAGGCAAAAAATGAACATTAAAAAAAAGCCATGACTGGGCCTCGAGGCGGCGCTTGTTGAATGGAAGAGGGTTATCGGTGCTAACGAACCTGTTTAGTTCCCGCTGTTTCATGATTGCACTAATTCTTCCACGGAAACGACTGGAAGCTTTACACTCGTTGAGTGTATTACTTATTGAAATGCACTGGCACTCGGTTAAGAGCTCAAAATTACACGCATCATTTTGATATAATCAAAATGTACTTGTTTAGGAAGTCAAAAATATGGTTTGCAATCAACCCTTCGTTTGCAATAACGGTTTGATCCCGTCATAATTTTTGTTTTCAGTGACAGAGAAACTTTTAACGGGTTTTGAAAACAGACTGGATGTATTTTAACTCTAAATCTGTCCTTCTGTACACATGACATCTATTGCATCTGTCCATCCTGGAGAGGGATCCTCCTCTGTTGCTCTCCTGAAGGTTTCTTTCCTTTTTTTCCCCCTGAAGGGTTATTTGGGAGTTTTTCCTGGTCCGATGTGAGGTTTTGGGGCAGGGATGTCTATGTGTACAGATTGTAAAGCACTCGGAGACAAATTTGTAATTTGTGAAATTGGGCTATACAAATAAACTGAATTGAATTGTCGTACGGATGTCTCTATATGACCTTCGAGAATGAGAAGATGGGCTATTTATTTATTGATATTCCTAACGCCAAAAATCAACACAAAATGAAAGTTCTTCGGAGAACTTTTTAGTTTAGAGTGGCAATAGAGTGGTTATACAGTGGGTACGGAAAGTATTCAGACCCCTTTAAATTTTTCACTCTGATGGAACTGGAGAGGATCTGCATGAAGAATGGCAGAGGATACCCAAATCCAGGTGTGAACAACGTGTTGCATCATTCCCAAGAAGATTCCTGGCTGGACTAGCTCAAAAGGCTTCTACTCAACACTGAGCAAAGGGTCTGAGTTATGACCATGGGATATTTCAGTTTTTCTTTTTTAATAAATTAGCAAACATTTCTACATTTCTGTTTCTTTCTGTCCAGATGGGGTGCTGAGTGTACACTAAGGAGAAATAAAATGAAATTTTTTAGATTCTGATTGATTTTATTTCTCATTAATACTTTCATGAAAGTTTTTTTTTGGTTTTTTTTTGCACAAATTTCTATATTTCTGTTTTTTTCTGTCAAGATGGGGTGCTGAGTGAACATTACTCCGAAATAAAATGAACTTTTTAGATTTTAGCAAATGGCTGCAGATTTGAAAAAGGTCTGAATACTTTCGTATCTGTTTTTTATCAGAATTTGTAAACATTATTTTTAGAAAAAAAAAAATCTAGTGATCAAAAGTGGCAATAAAAAAATACCGTATGCTGATTAGTTAGTTATTATAAGAGTGACATGTCGCGTCTCCATCTTCAGTGTCGGTGATGAAGAACAACTCTAAATCCATGACATCACGTCCTCTTCAGACATCCTGAGCTCTCAGAAAATCAAAGCAGAAGGAGCGCTGTGAGAAATGACGGATGAGGCTCGGGAATGTTTCGGATCGCTTGTGAATTTGGAGTCTTGGAACACGGACGATGAACATCGGGTTGTTCAGCTCTTCTTCATCTTCTTCTCCTCCGTGGGAAAAGGCTCCAGGGAGAGACGGCTGGCGTGCTTCACGTACACGTCGCCGTCCTCCAGCTTGACTTCGTACACTTGTTGCTGTGAATGAGTAAATAAATAAATCGGATCAAAACAAAAAGGAAAGAGACGAGGGACTCGCACCTTAAAACGTGTCAGAATAAGAGCCTGCAGTGTATTTAATGTCACTTCCGCTGCTTGTTATGCACAAGAGAAAACAACCGTTTATGAAAATGATGAATGGACCCGGAGCACGAGATGTTTATGGAAACAAGAAGGAGAACATATAATCTAAACTGTGACTCATGAGCTTGTTTTTATGAGTTTGTTTTCATGCTGTGTGAATCGGAGGAACGTCCTAACTTCTCACAGAAGAGGAGGATCTCTCGACATACACATCCAAGTGTCACGGGGGGCATGTTTCTTTTTTTGGGGGGGGGCCATCGTCACATACCTGTAAGGACGTGCCGGACTTCCCAGTCCTGAGGTCAAAGTCGTAGTCGTGCCAGGGACAGAAGACCTGCAGGACCCCGTCGGCCTCCTCGATGTCCCCGTCGCACAGAGGACCGCCTGGGACACGCAGACAGGAAATTGTTAAAACGCCGCCTTTTCAAAATAAAATGACTTCCCTCTCGAGATAAATACATCAACATACATATACTGAACATGTGGATCCATAGACTGTAGCTACAGGTGGGGATCCATAGACGCACATGTGGAACTAGACTGTACATGTGGAACCATAGACTGTTCATGTGGAACCATAGACTGTACATGTGGAACCATAGAGTGTACATGTGGAACTAGAGTGTACATGTGGAACCATAGACTGTACATGTGGAACCATATACTGTACATGTGGAACTAGACTGTACATGTGGAACCATAGACTGTTCATGTGGAACCATTGAATGTACATGTGGAACCATAGAATGTACACGTGGAACCATAGAATGTACATGTGGAACCAGACTGTACATGTGGAACCATAGACTGTACATGTGGAACCATATACTGTACATGTTGTTGTTATGTTTTCCTGATGGCGCCGCGAAAGGTCGCCTCGGTGTGTTGGTGCGCGATGTTTTTTATTGTTTTCGTTTTAAATACTGTTTTCTGCTGGGATTCCCAGAGCTCTTTCACCAGAGAAGAGCTCTTGAACATCAGGGGAACAACTCCAGCGGATTTACTTCCAACGTTTTTAACTTCTGTGGAGTTACTGGACATATTTGTAAAAGGTGTGCTCACCTTGCCCGTGGTGAAACGCGGCGGAGAGGAAACGTTCGGGGCGCTTATGCGGCTACGGAAGCGGGATCTCGTACAGCGCTGCGGGCATATTTCTCTCAACGTCCGCTCACTGTGCAACAAACTGGACGAACTCCAGCTGCTGGTGGGGAGAGACAGAGACTTCTCCTCATCCTCCGTTCTGTGTTTCACGGAATCATGGCTTAGTGGCTCGATACCAGACTCTGCGCTCCAGCTCGCTGGCTTCCAGCTGTTCCGGCGGACCGGGTCACGGAGCTCTCCGGTAAAAAGGGTGGAGGAATCTGCTTTTACCTCAACAACGGCTGGTGCAACGACGTAACGGTGATTCTACAGCACTGTTCGCGGACCTGGAATCTTTATCATTCACTGCAAACCCTTCTACTCCCACGTGAGTTCGCTTCATTCATCCTGGCGGAGTTTACATGCCGCCGCGAAGGGCGTGAGCGAGGCACAACAGACACTCGCTGAACAGATACGGCGTGTGGGCGGACCTTCCGGACTCTTTAGTTATTGTACTCGGGATTTTAACAAAGGAAACCTCAGCCACGAACTCCCTAAATATAGACAGTTAATTAAATGCCCTACCAGAGAGAAGAGCATTCTGGACCACTGCTACACAACAATCAGCAGGGCCTATCACGCCGTCCCTCGAGCTGCACTGGGAAACTCTGACCACGTCATGGTTCATCTGATTCCCTCATACAGGCAGAGACTAAAGCTCTGCAAACCTGTGGTGAGGAAGTTCAAGAAGTGGACCAGTGAGGCTCTGGAGGATCTACGGGCGTGCTTTGACTGTACTGACTGGGATGTCTTCAGGACTGCTACCAACAGCCTGGATGAGTACACAGAGGCTGTAACTTCCTACATCAGCTTCTGTGAGGACAGCTGTATTCCATCCAGCTCCAGGGTGAGTTATAACAACGACAAACCCTGGTTCACAGCGGAGCTCAGGAAGCTAAGACTGCAGAAGGACCAGGCATTCAGGAGTGGGGACAAGGACCTGTACACAGAGTCCAAATACAGGTTTAGCAAGGCGGTGAGAGATGCTAAACGACTGTACTCTGAGAAACTGCAACAGCAGCTCTCAGCAAACGACTCTGCTTCTGTCTGGAGAGGGCTCAGGCAGATCACCAACTACAAGCCCAAATCACCCCACTCCATGAACAATGTGCTTCTGGCAGACGAGCTAAATGAGTTCTACTGCCGCTTTGAAAGACAATGGAGCAGTCCTGAGACCATCCCCACAGCCCCACCAACAAGCCACAGACCATCAGCCCACCCTCCCCAGCCCATCAGGGGCTCACACCTCTGGAGCACCCTCCATCAACTCAGCGACGCCTCGTCATCCTGGAGAGAGCAGTCAGCAGGCTGTTTAAAAGCAGAACCCCCGCAAAGCAGCGGGCCCGGACTCCGTCTCCCCCTCCACCCTGAAGCACTGTGCGGACCAGCTGTCTCCGGTGTTCACCGACATCTTCAACACCTCCCTGGAGACATGCCACGTTCCAGCCTGCTTCAAGGCCTCCACCATCATCCCCGTCCCCAAAACACCCAAGATCACAGGACTCAATGACTACAGGCACGACGCCTGACCTCTGTGGTCATGAAGTCCTTTGAACGCTTGGTCCTGTCACACCTCAAGACCATCACCGACCCACTCCTGGACCCCCTGCAGTTCGCCTACAGAGCCAACAGGTCTGCAGACGATGCAGTCAACATGGCCCTTCACTACATCCTCCAGCATCTGGACTCCCGAGGAACCTACGCCAGGATCCTGTTTGTGGACTTCAGCTCTGCCTTCAATTCCATCATCCCGTCCCTGTTGCAGGACAAGCTCTCCCAGCTGCACGTGCCCGACTCCACCTGCAGGTGGATCACAGACTTCCTGACCGACAGGAAGCAGCACGTGAGGCTGGGGAAACACGTCTCAGGCTCCCGGTCCACCAGCACGGGTTCCCCCCAAGGCTGTGTTCTCTCCCCTCTGCTGTTCTCCCTGTACACCAACAGCTGCACCTCCAGTCACCAGTCCGTCAAGCTCCTAAAGTTCGCGGATGACACCACCCTCATTGGACTCATCTCTGGCGGGACGAGACCGCCTACAGGTGGGAGACTGACCACCTGGTGACCTGGTGCAGCCAGAACAACCTGGAGCTCAACGCTCTGAAGACAGTGGAGATGGTTGTGGATTTCAGGAGGAATGCAGCCCCACGTGGACCTCTCATCCTGTGTGACTCCCCCGTCGGCGCTGTGGAGTCCTACCGCTTCCTGGGCTCCATCATCTCCCAGGACCTCAAGTGGGAGCTGAACATCGGCTCCATCTCCAAGAAGGCCCAGCAGAGGATGTTCTTCCTGAGGCAGCTGAGGAAATTCAACCTGCCAGGGAAGATGATGGTACAGTTCTACACGGCCATCGTTGAGTCCATCATCTGCTCCTCCATCACCGTCTGGCACCCTGCAGCCACAGCCAAAGACAAGCGCAGGCTGCAGAGCATCATCCGCTCGGCCGAGAGGGTTATCGGCTGCAATCTGCCTTCCCTCCAGGTCCTGTTCACTTCCAGGTCACTGAAGCGGGCCAGAAAGATTGTCGCCGACCCTCCCACCCTGGACACTCCTGTTCGAGTCCCTCCTCGGGAGGAGGCTGCGTCCATCATGACCACGACCTCCCGCCACACCAATAGCTTTTTCCCGGCGGTCGGGCTCATCAATGGACCCCGGGACTGACTGACTGTCACCCCCAGGACTACCACCTCTTCTTCCACCTTCCTCTCTCCTCCTTCTTCCCGCTCCTTCCTCTTCCTCCTCCTCCCTCTTCCTCCCACTCCTCCTCCCTCCTTGCGTTGATTGTTGTTTGTCATGTCCAAATGTTGCACCTTCCACCAAAAAAAATTCCTCGTTTGTTTGTGAAAACATTCATTCTTTGGCAATAAACCTGTTTCTGATTCTGATTCTGATTCTGATGTGGAACCATAGACTGTACATGTGGAACCATAGACTGTAGCTACAGGTGGGGATCCATAGACGCACATGTGGAACTAGACTGTACATGTGGAACCATACTGTATATGTGGAACCATATACTGTACATGTGGAACCATATACTGTACATGTGGAACCATAGACTGTACATGTGGAACCATAGAGTGTACATGTGGAACTAGACTGTACATGTGGAACCATAGACTGTACATGTGGAACCATAGAGTGTACATGTGGAACTAGACTGTACATGTGGAACCATAGACTGTACATGTGGAACCATAGAGTGTACATGTGGAACTAGACTGTACATGTGGAACCATAGACTGTTCATGTGGAACCATTGAATGTACATGTGGAACCATATAATGTACATGTGGAACTAGACTGTACATGTGGAACTAGACTGTACATGTGGAACCATAGACTGTACATGTGGAACTAGACTGTACATGTGGAACCATAGACTGTACATGTGGAACCATAGACTGTACATGTGGAACTAGACTGTACATGTGGAACCATAGACTGTTCATGTGGAACCATTGAATGTACATGTGGAACCATATAATGTACATGTGGAACTAGACTGTACATGTGGAACCATAGACTGTACATGTGGAACCATAGACTGTACATGTGGAACCATATACTGTACATGTGGAACCATAGACTGTACATGTGGAACCATATACTGTACATGTGGAACCATAGACTGTAGCTACAGGTGGGGGATCATAGAGACGACATGTGGAACTAGACTGTACATGTGGAACCATAGACTGTACATGTGGAACCATATACTGTACATGTGGAACCATAGACTGTACATGTGGAACCATATACTGTACATGTGGAACCATAGACTGTAGCTACAGGTGGGGATCCATAGACGCACATGTGGAACTAGACTGTACATGTGGAACCATAGACTGTACATGTGGAACCATATACTGTACATGTGGAACCATAGACTGTACATGTGGAACCATATACTGTACATGTGGAACCATAGACTGTACATGTGGAACCATAGACTGTAGCTACAGGTGGGGATCCATAGACGCACATGTGGAACTAGACTGTACATGTGGAACCATAGACTGTACATGTGGAACCATAGAGTGTACATGTGGAACTAGACTGTACATGTGGAACCATAGACTGTACATGTGGAACCATAGACTGTAGCTACAGAGTCTGCACAAGTGGAATTGAGAGGATGCTGTCATCCAGATAAATAAAGCCCAACGTCATATTCGGTTGTCGGTTCATTTCCGTGATACGGCGCATTCACGGGAAGCCGTTATTTGACATGTTTTTTTAATAAACGTGATTTAACGGCGGTGCATTTTCTCCGGTCCTAACAGCTAGCTAACGGGGTTAATCTCAGATGCTTTTTTGTTTGTTTTTACCGTTATGTGAACAGCGAGCGTCCATGGCGAAGAACTCCCCCTTCACGTGGAAGAGGCAGACGTCCGAGGCGGAGCCGAGCGGGGAGTACATGAGCCGGCAGCGCCGCGACGAGAGCCCCGCGGCCGGGCCTATGAGTCTCCACGAGCCGCCCTCCGTGGTGCCCTCCGCAGTCCCCTCCGCGGTGCCCTCCGCAGTCCCCTCTCCGTCTCCCAAGCCGGAAGCCATGCCGTTTATCAAGCTACGAAAATGCTATGTGTGTGTGTGTGTTCGGGTTGTTTTGCGGGTTTATATCGGTGGTAAATATTCATATTTTTATCCACCGGGTCCGAGCGGTGCGACAGGCGGCGGTGCAGGACTGAGCTGCCTCCATCCGGGCTGCAGCCTCGGCACGTGACGCCGTCGCACCGAGGCGCGAGCGCGGCTGCACGCGAGAGCGCACGAGCGGCGCACATAATAATCCCTCACGAGCCCACGAGATCGATTAGGTTCTCTTCGATTCATCAGATCTTAAAATAACCACAAAAACGGACCTTTCATGTCGAATCAGGGAGATTTAGAGACATCTTAGGTTAAAAAACACTATTTTTAAATACACTGACCCCTAAATTCACCAAAAGTTACCATTATCCTACTAATATTAGTATTAGTAGGCCTATATGTAAAAGTAACCTTTAATATATTTAAACATTAATACTTTTCAGAACATTTTAAATATAAAAAGTTATTCCCTTATTGTAAGCAATCAACTGGGGAAGTTTCATGCTGATATACATTTTGGTACATGTTGTTTTATACCTATTCCCTGTATGTCTTCAGAATGCATGTCATCATTTTACAAAACATATATTTGAAGGCGTGTTCTCTAAATCTGAGCCAGAAGTCTGCACTTCAGTATGATTTAAACACAGCATACTTTCCAGTTTCTTTCCTCCATATATTCTGAACATTGCCCAGAGCCTGATTTACACAACATCGTATTCCAGAAATATTGTGGGCGAAAAATGTATTTTTGAAATGGATGTTGACAGTATGTTCTGTTTCTATGGAGTGATACAAAGAGGTATCCAACAATCCCCCTCTGTAAAACTTTAATTCAAAATGAATGTGTGAATGTCAGATTTCCAATCTGAAAATTAATTTTAAATGAGCACATATATATGAAAAAACTAATCATTTGCATAGATCATTTGTGATGCAATAAGTGGGGAAGTTTATTTGTGATATTCGTTATTAGGGACCCTGTTTACCTGTTTATTCCCCATTAGTGTGGGGACAGCTGTCCATGTTTCATTAGGAACACACCCAGACAAAACATGGCATGTTCTTATATTAAAATCCATTTGTGACTTTGTTTTATGTTCAGACATCACAGCTCTGCAAACACAGCTCTCCTCCCAGGCTTTCTTGGTGGCCCCGTTTGAGTTTATTGGGAGCGCCTTAATACACACAGCGTTGCACTTCTTGCCAAAGAGTACAGTGAATGAGGATCATTACTTTTTTTTACTACTGTGCAAGTAGTTCAAAACCATTTCTTTTAATTATCAGTCATAAAGCCAGCTATTGTTCTCCCTCGGGCGCTCCAGACATGTATTTGGCTGATTTCCTTCAGGTTTCCACAGTGCAGGTTCTTAATATTATAACAAGGTGTTCGTGAGCCAGTGTTTAGATCGTTGAGCTCGCAAGTATTGACACGTTTTCACTCGCTTGCATAAAAACAAAAAGCCTCCATCGGATAAAAGTCGATGAAACCGATAAAAACGTAAACTCGGAGGAAAAATAACATGCTCTCCAACTTCTGTCAATCAGTTAAAGCTCAACGTTTTATATTGGTCCCACGTGTGTCTACGACAAAGTAGATTCATGGCTCTTAATTAACATCGGTGTATGAACCTGACCTTTCTCGTTTTGAAGTTTTCTTGCCACATACAAATGTATCCAATTGGCAAAAACCCATGAAAAAAACCACACAAATGATCTGTATTTCTTCTACTTTTATTCGCTTTGTCTCCATCGCTCTGGTTGTGCCAGTAATAATGCCGCTGGCCGGTTTGAGCCGAGAAGGCGACGCGAGTTACGGTCTGGAGCCGAGTGATGCGAAACAGAGGCCGCTTGTTACGAGCCCTGGCTTATTAGAAATCGACTCGCGGGGCGAGGAAACGTGTGAAAGGCAGGAAGAGAGAACGTGCACTGCGTCACGTCTCACGAGTCGGATCTCAGCGAGAGTTAAAGGAGGGTAAAGAAACCGGAGCGGAGGAACGACGGGTCGTCTTCGCTCTGCACACGTCTCCATCGGTGACCTTTAAACTCTGCACACTGACTTCCACTTGGTGGGACATTAGCATCGAAATATTATGGACTAGCATGTCATGTAACGGGATGATAATGATGATCATGATGATCATGATGCTTTTGACTCTCCGGTTTCGCCTCGGCCATTGATCAGCATCAATACAACGTTGGTTATTTTTCAGGCAAATTTAAGTTCCCATACGCGGTGGCAGTTTTGAGACATTTTAAGTACGTGGTTTACGTTGTGAAATTGAAGGAAAGTGGGGAAAACGCTACAAAAGTACGTTGTTATGTTTAGGCAACATATTTAATTTGTTAGGTTTATGGTTCGGATGAAAATTACGACGAAATTGTAAGAAAAGTAAACGCAAAATACATCAGAAGCACTCGATTGTTTAGGGAACACATGTTTCCTTTAGGTTTAATTTAAAAAAAAAACGTTTTAAGTTTAGGTATCAACGTTACTTTTTCTGAGTAAAAACATAATTTTTGCTTCAAATTACAACACAACTGAAACTAAACTATTGAAAAAAAAATACTTGGTTATTACGTTTTTGTCCACACACGACTCATTTGAGACTTATTTGAGACTCATGTGTGAAATCGTCTCGAATGTCTTTGCCTCAATAATTAAGTTCCCACAGCACGTCATGATCGTGTCTCTATGTAAATACCCGGAATAAAACCCAAATAAGCGAGGTGCCCGCTGACGAAACTGAGTCATCACCAACAGCTCTGCTTTGGCGTGCTTGAGAGGTGAGAAAACGACAAGGCACACGCTATGTATTAAATTAAATGAGCTCCAAATGATCCGTTTATTTTAGGGTAGAGGGGAAGGAAGAAAAAAAAAGTAATTACAGACATTCAAAATGATGTACAGTGGAAAATGTGAATCGGTGGGCTGGACGGGACGAGTAAACAAAAGGTGCAGACAGCGAGAGAGGAGGGCCAAAATGAGGAGAGCGGTTGTCCATAAATTTTTCTTCGACTTCGCGTTGCAGGGATTCGACGACTGCACGGTGCAGCGATTTGTGTCGGGCCCTTGTGGCTCGGATGAGATATTGGGGCTGCGAGCGGAGCCCAGACCCATCCGTCACTAGCCTTGTCTTGTCCACAACCCAGAGAACCACCTTCACATGTCTCCTAACTCATCCGCCGTGGACGCTCGGGAGACGAACTCCTCCGGATCGACGTGGTTTTTTCTTTTCTTCGAATATCTTCGAAAATATTACAGCCGAGCTAAAAAAGCCGCCGTACCTGCTCGCTCCTCGTGCCAATAGATCTTGTCATTCGAGTGCTTCTCGATTCACGTGGGAGTTAAAGCTGGTTTGAGGAGAAACTCTGCCGTTGGCTCAGGAAACCGGAATTCCTTTTTTTTTTAAATGTCACTTCAAAATGCAAATCCAGACTCGATTTTGATGTTCAGTGGACAGGAAACTGAAGCCACATCTGACAGCTGGACCTAGTCCCGATGTCACCAGCATTCCCGATGGGCTCCAAGTCTCTGCGCTGTGAAAACGATAAGTGGTCAAGGGCCCTTTTAATACAACTTTAGAGTTTTTTAATGCGCACTAAACAAGTCTGCAATGCTGCTGACTTTGCTTAAGGCCGTTTATATAACGTAGTATCTAAAATAGGCAGGTCTAAAATCACCAAGAGCAAGTTTACAACAGCAAGCACATGTTTATAAAGTCTTTATCCGGTTGTTTTGTAGTAATCTTCTATGATCAAACACAATAACATACAGACTCATTTGATCCGGAAAATGAAAAACTAGACCCCGCGTCCCCCCCTCCTCATGCTCCGACCTCACCTCATCTTCACATATGGCTTTTATTTTTTATCTGAACTGCACTCTTGGAAAGCTTCATGGCTGCATCATCACGTGCGGTTGCGACGCCATCTCAGTGAGAGGATCTGTCCGCAGACAGATGAAGACACCTGGTAGAGTACTCAAGGCCCTGGAGCCGTGAAACCCTCACGCCGATCACACAGGCGATGGGAACGCAATGGTACGACTTTTGGCACTTGCTCGCTTTCTTGCAGGGAAGTGGAATATATATATATATATATATATATATATATATAAAATATATATAAATACAAATATAGATGAAAAGAAAATATAAATATATAAATGAAAAATAAAGAAAAATGTTATAAAATAAATAATTATATATAATACAAATATATATATATATAAAATATATATAAATACAAATATAGATGAAAAGAAGATATACATATATATATTATATAAATATATATATAATAAATAAAAATAAAATATGTTATAAATAAGTAATATATATAGAAAGATATATTAAACAATTAATTATATTATATATCTATATTATTTATTAAGATATATAAATAAAATAAAAAAATATATCTATATAAATATATATATATATATATGTATATATTTAAATATATACATATATAGGTGTGTGTATATATATTTATATATATATAACTATATATATATATATACATACACAAATACATATATTTATATATATATATATATATATATATATATATGACACGCAGTCTCGGGTGCAGCCTGAAGGTGAAACTGAAAGCAGGCTTCCCGCAACAGTGGTAACAGGCAACAGGCTGTGAGGCCGTGCAGACCCTGTGCCACCTGAGTGGGCGGCCATGAAACAAGCAGCAGAAAATGGCTGCAGACTCTCAACACCCCCTCGTCTGTGAATACAAACCTCTTCCATCAGGAGAAGATGCCGCGTGCCAATCAAACAGCTTGAAGCAATCGTTTTGTTCCAGCCTCCGTCAAGCCGCTGAACTCTGACGCTAAATCTCAGTACAGAAAAAAGGAAAGTGCAATAAATACGCACGCGTTTTAGTGCTTTTCTGTTCTTCTATCGTCAATGTCAAAAGTCAACGTTATTTATTATTTATGTGAAGCACCACTGTGATAATCGGCGCTGCTCCTCAGTGTGCCTTGTTCCATTCATATCATTCTTTGTTTCCTTTTTTTATTTTTTGTGTTGCTCACTTCTTCCCTTGTTTCACGCCGCTTCCTGCCTTCAAGTGTTTTTCCCGCCCATTTTGGTTGTCCGCCTCGCCCTAATTACTGTCAAATTACTGTCACCTGGTCCTCGTTAGTGTCCTCCTGCCACCTGTTCCCACTTCCCCATTGAGTCACTTCTGATACCTTCCTGGTTCCTCTGGTCTTTGTCAATTTGTCATCGCTGCTGCGTGGCGGTCTGCTTCCTGTATGAACTCTGGAGATATATATATATATATATTTAAATACAAATATACATATATAAATATATTTATATACAAATATATATATATATCTTTATAAATATAAATATATATATATATAAATCACCTGATTCCTTCTTTTATTGATTATTCTTTCAATTATATTAAAGAAATTCAAAATTGATAATGCATTCAACAATTAATTTGAACTAAAATAAATATCCCAAACTTGTCATTCTTTTAAAATTTCAATATTTTATTTATCATTTATTTTTCAGCTTTAACATAAATGGTGGACCTCACATTCAGAGTGATTGCTGTGTATTTAATCACTGTGACATGGATTCATATCATCACTGATAAGTGATATAAAGATAATAAAACTTGCTTCTTGCACCGTGGTGGAGCGATGTTCGTGTAAGCTCTTTTTTTCCCTTCTTATTTAAAAGGAAACGAAAAGAAAAAAAATGGACAAATTGGATGACACATGGTGTTAGATAACAACAACAGAGCAGAAATGACTTTAAATGTGCGTGCGATAAAGAAACATTTACAAACACTTTCCACATGAGGATCTTATCATCTTAGCATTACGTTCGTAGGGAACAAACAGCGAATCCTCAGAGAGGGTTGATTGTATCTCCACCGAGTTTTAAGTCCAGGGGTGTGGACGATACAACAAACACCGAATCATGAGGAAACAGACTAATTTCTCTTTTGAGGGAAGCTACACAAATCCTGAAGTAATTGCGGAGGATATCGTCTCCTTGGTCACGAAGGAAATCCTCCAATTCCACGAGGAAGGAAACAAATGCAACACACTCGCATGTACCCGATCTCATGAAGGTGTGTGTGTGTGTTAATGTGGTTACCGTGGAGTTCTTAAGAAGTGTTCATGAGACCACGCTTTGCTTTGTTTAGCAGTGTTTATGGGCTCATCAGGATCTTTAGAGGAACAGTGTTTGCACCACCTCCACCTCCTCATTCCCTGGCTGTTACATAACTATGCAGAGCAATAATCGGTTCTAATGACACAGGATGGCTGCTCGCACCATTACAGAACCGCAGCATTAGCAGCTTGGCAGCGGTGGACGCAGACTGTAGGCATCCTTTTGGCTTTTTCCTAACGTATCGCCGCCTCAGCGAAGAAAAACGAGGTGAACGACGAGATGACTCATCTCAAGTTTTGGTCTCAATTAAAGCAACTTGCAGTAAACCGGACGAGCAGACCTCTCGCTGCTCACTGGCAATCAACTTAATCAGCGACATCTGTAACTCTGCATCTCCAAGGTCGTTCTTTCTTAGTTTTTCCCCTCCTACCTCCCTTTTTATCATTAAAGATTATTTGTGTGGATCAAAAACTGAAATTGCAAATGAGGAACATCGACTGCGAAATGATGAATCTCTTAGTTTGCTCCTCTCGGGATTAGCCTTTTGCGTGATCGATGGCGCTGTAATGTAACACAGACGCTTCCTACTCCTTTTCACCGTCTACTTTGGCGAACGCGTCAACGTGCGTCCTCTCGACACAAACTCACTCTGACATCCTTAATGTGTACCGACGCTACTCTTCGTCTGTAAAGGTTAGCGTTGGCGTTTTTGCTGTTTTTCCTGGAAACGTAATCCGACAGGTTTCTACGACTAAATCTCCTTTACGGTCGACAGACGTTCTGAAAAGAGACACATTTTTCCAATTGGAATCGCTCGGTAAATTGCACCTCATTTGACCTGCGAGCATCTTAAACCTCGGACTGTTTTTTTTTGTCGAGGAAATGCATTTAATGGCACCCGTGAAACTGCAAGGGCGTAGCACCTAGCCGCTGAGTCACTCTGTAACGTCTACCCCCCCCCCCCCCCCTTCACTGCATTGAAGTCTGCAGGAGAGATCAGACTATACGCCGCATTCCTTCCTTCATGTCCTCAGTCCTGATCATATCCAGACACAATACGTCTTGTTCCCTGCTTCGCAGACGGGAGGTTGCGTCTGAGCGGTGCGAGGAGGCCACGGTTCACCATCTGAAAATGCAGACGTGTGTAGTTGTTGCGATGTTGCTTTTAATGATATATTTGAGGTAATGGGATCATCAATACAATGTGTAATTTTCCAGAAACCCTGATTTTAAGTTTATTCGTGGTTAAATGATGCTCAACCAACTGAAACCTCGTGATTGTTAAAGCTATGAGGAACTTTGTGTTTTTGGCGGCCCCTGTGGACAGAGGTGGTAGTGCTTCCTAGCTCCAGAGTCCTTTTTTCGAAAAGCTGTAGAACCTGCACTATTTTAATCAGATTTTATTGGCATCTGATTCTTCCTGATCTTACTTATGAACGTCATATAGAGTGAACAGTTTTTAAAATGTCATATGTTGTTGAACTCAAGGCTGAAACTGTACAACGTAAGAGGCAAACACATGTACAGTGTTTGGGCAACATCTGAGCATGGATGAGAATTTTACTTTTTGCCTTCCTTACTTCATAAAATGAGTTGCTTTCATTTCCTAATGAGCTGTTGTGAGGAAAAACACCTCAGGCTGACAGTAGTCTTTGAGGTATTTTGGTCTTAAAGAAATGGTCGACTAGTTGGTCATGGAGGACATCAGTCATCACAGTTGTTGGCATTCGTTCTCTGTGCACCATGGATATCTGTGGAGGAAAATCCAGCAAATAATAAAGATATTTCACTCGAACAAAAATGTTCAGGGGATGGGTAAAGTCATGAGGATTCAGCTTTAGTACAACTTAATGGATATTTAAGTCTGGATCATGGAGAAATGACCTAGTTGGTCTCAATGAGACTTATTTTTCACTCTTTTATTTCCCCATTTTATTCTTCGTGTCTATTGACTGAACTCTCTTCATGTAGCTTGCCCTGTCAGACATTAACCTGATGCTCCAGATGGTTTGTTACACAACCATCTGACGCATTCAATAAAGTGTTTGGAAAGAATACTTGGCAGGAGATTGGTTGAATCATCTGTCAATCAAACTATACTGGAGAAGATCAAAAACACCTTTTTCCATGAAGACGAGCCTTCAGTGTCTCCCAGTTCTGGTAGAACTGATCTGAACATCTACGCTTCACGAGCCGCCGTTGGTGTTGAGAACAAACGGTGTCTTTGTGTTGTCGAGGCACACGCACACACACGCACACACACACACAAACACACACACACACCTAAAGGTCGAGTGGCGACCTCGGGGTCTGAGAAGAGAAGCCAAAGCCGATGCGCTTTAAACCTTCATTATGTATCATGGCCACCAGGGGGCGACTCCTCTGGTAGCAAAAATAATTCCATAAGAAAATAACTCTACTCGTCACTTGATTTATTACCTCAGTAAACATGAGTTTATAATCTAAATGGCTAGTTTCACGTCTTCTACGATATATCATTCAGTCGGAAGACTTTTGTTCATTCCCTGTTTTAAAACGAGAGCTAACTGCCGAAAAATATAACGCACAGATAAAAGTGTGAATTGAAACAACATATGCATGTATGGAGCGGGAATTTACATGTGATGCAGGACTTTTTTTTTAATGGGGAAATGGACAAAATATGTGAAGTTTCGCTTTTTGTTAGAAGGTTACATGACACATTGACTTCTTGTTGGCTCAAACTAGTCTTTCTCCTCTTTAATGAAAACTCATTTAATAATAAATGTAGACGTACAAGGAGAAACAAGCTCACAATCCCGAATATATTAGTTCTAATTTAAAAATAAAACAAATGTGCACATCGCGATGAGCAGTTTCTCCTCTTCACAAGCCGATAACCAGCCGACCCTCGCCCAGTCTGCAGACGTCAACACACAGACCAATACATCATCAACATCCTTCTTCATATTCATCCCTGAGGCACACAGAGACTTAAACATTCACAATGACTCCACTAGGCCAACAACCCCCAATGTACTACTTTTAAGAGGCAGATTTCCAATATAAAAGAAGAAAAAGGAACCCACAAATGTATCCGACGGCCAACACAAGTCAACTACAATCTTTCCTGAAATGGCAGATCATAAAGATTTGTACACACGGTGCATGGATTCAGGTGTGTTTACGAATATCGGTAGCTAGGGCCCAATATGACAAGAGAAAGGAAAAAAGAGTTGTTGGAACATTGCTATTGCAAAGTGGCCCACGGAGACGTCTGAAGCCCGTTGCTGTCTGATAACCGACTTGTTGCTATGCAGATTCCATCCCGGCTAAAAACTACTCTTTCTTCTTTTAATGGAGACTTCAAGCCTCACTGATCTGCACATGTCCCATAACCACCGCTCTTAAATGGACCCGCTGTGCTCCCCCTTCAAACGCATTTTATGAAAGAATATTACGAGAAAGATCAGAGGATAGGATAACAACACTTTAACCTATGTGTCCTTTTGTTTTACTGGAGACATTTTATATAACAGTCCATTTTGTGAGACATACCTCTCCATAGAGATCAACGGAAGCCATCGGAATAAAACGCAGCCTATATTACATTCGCGCATCAATCGATCTAACACGTTTCCCATATTCCATCCAAGGGGATGCCGTAATGGCCTGAGGAGATGTAAAAGATCGCTGGAATAACACCAGCCCAGACAAGTCCGTCAACTCAAATGTTTTAAGCTGGGTCACACACTGAATGTAAGGATTTAAGAACAAAGAAAGTGAAGCTCCTATAAAAAAGGCCATTTGACGGACCATGAAAGGAAAGATGTGATCTGCGTCGTTGGCCAACAGCTTCTAACCGCATCCAAACGGGTTCTGCAGCCAGAGGATGAGAGCATGCGGGTCTCGTGGTGGAGGGATCGATTTGTAAGGGGGGGGGGGGGGGGACCAGTCCATCTGGTAAAGTGAACATTCAAGAAACTTAAGGTCTCGGCATGTTCGCCGTCTGCGTACCATCTTCTGGGAGACTCGCGAAACTCTTTGCACAAACGGGGATGCGTTTTGAAAACAACATCTTTTGCGTTGAAAAAAAAAAGCGATTCTAACCGCTAATTTTTCTTTTATGATGGCTCGGATTGAGTTTCCACCGGGGTCTGCGGGTTTCGGGGGCCCGACATGTTTAAGGCCGGAAAAAAAGGCCGATTTTGAGCGTTATCTGCCAATTTTAGAACAGTTAACGATAGTTTATCACTACAATTCTAATGCTGCACACTGGCCAAATTGCATATATCATTTTAAAGTGAAAGCTAATGCTGAAATGGGTATAATAACCTAATTTAATCATAAAAGTTCATTTTAGCATGTGTCTTGAGCAAATATTTAATACAGCATTTGATCATATTTACTGTACCTCTTGTGTCAAGCCAAAAACCAAGATTGCTACGTTGAGAAAAACCAAAATGGTGAATATTAAAAGCTCAAAACCTAAAACTGTAGTTCACAAACCAATGATTGACGGGCACGGTGACTACGTCCAGTTCTTACATGCAGTCTATAATTCCACCAACCAGGCAGCCGTATGTTCGGCCAGATCCAAAACCATATCTCACAGTAAAGCTCCAGTGCATCAAGGTCTCCATAAACAATAAATACAAATGATTGTCTAGAATGTGACTTTTTCTAACGTCCCTTTTCCATTGCACTGACAATCTGTTTGAACCGGTGAAAATCTGAAGTAACACCTGGGTGCAAAATCCGTGGCCGACCTCAGACACCTCTCGTCTTCCACATGCTCTTTCATTTCATTTCAGATCTGGCAAATACAAGTTGCACTTGTTAAAAAAAAAACTCGATCAGGGCAGTAGCTGACTGGTCGGAATAACCTGTGCACTGCCCAGAGCGTGGCACGGAGCTTTGGAGTCACGGGGGAACACTTAATGAGGTGTTGAGTGTCTTTCCAGTCAAAGACCTGGAGGGTTCACCAATCGTCCAATTCGAACGCCTCCATAAGAAACCGAAGGGAAAGGGATCCAGAGATATTCTGGCCGTTGAGCTTAATTGAAAGAATGACATTTTTGCCCGATAGAAAGAAATTGTCGACTCATTACGCTCTCGTTTCCATCGTCAGTCTTGAAATTGCTTCCACTCTAACCAATCAGGAGAGACCGATGTATCTGGCTGAATTGTTAAAGCTGTCATTTTTGGGTCAACGTTGATCCGTAGCCATGCCAACGAAACGACACAACGGGAGCACCCAGACGGCGTAGTTGGGTATCGCACATGGTTCCCTGGACAAACAGTTGGATTATTGCACAAAAATAAGCTTTTATTTAATTTTGTAGGACTCATTCCTGCAGCACCCTATGAGAGAACGATGCCGTGATATTCTGTTGCTTCAAGGACTCGTGCAGAGGAAGTGGTTTTTTATGATTTTGATCTGTAAGCTTCTTGCAAAACTACAAAAGTAGATTCGAGAGCCATTTTTGAAACGGCGGTCGGCGTATCAGATTTCTGTAAACTAATTTCTGGAGCAGCTGCTCAGACACTTCGTTCCACGGCCTCGTGCACACTCCTTCTTTTCCAGTTCAACTAAAGATGGGAAAAGAAGAGCAAATGAGCACGATACTGAAATGACTTCAACTAATGTAAAAATGTCCTTTAAAAAAAAAAAATATTGCATTGGTTTGCTAAATCCATAATTATGACACATAGCCTACTTGTTTGAAATTGCAGTTATGCTTTTTGTTTTTGTTTTAAAGAGGTGAAATGAAGCCATCTTTTTTTTGCTCCAAATACGTTGTTCATGGGGCGTTGCTAACAGGACGTTGCCGAACGGGACATTGCCTAACGGGACGTTGCCTAACGGGACGTTTCTAACGGGACGTTGCTTAACGGGACGTTGCTAACGGGACGTTGCTTCACGGGACGTTGCTAACGGGACGTTGCTAACGGGACGTTGCTTCATGGGACGTTGCTAACGGGACGTTGCTAACGGGACGTTGCTTAACGGGACGTTGCCTAATGGGACCTTGCTAACGGGACCTTGCTAACGGGACCCCGCCACGTTGTTCTCTCAACAGACCTTTGATTTGGGAAAGAAAATGAGTTTCCTTCGACTATATTTAATTCTTCTTTTCCATAAGTCAGACACACTTCTGCACAAGTCCTAGAAAGTTCCCTTCTTCGTAATTTTTTGTTGATATTGTTTGAATAATATACGAGAACTGTGCAGCAACCTTCATGAGTCACACACGTGCCTGTGTGTGTTTGTGTGTGTGTGCGTGTGTGCGTGTGTTGCTAGGCCATCATTGTGACAAATGATCAGCACTAAAAAAGAAGTTCAGGCTGATACGTTTATGATTGTTTATGATTCTTACATCACTGCTATTGCATTTGACCCCAGCGATATCCTGCTTTATTTCACAATTTTCTTTCCCCGGCTCCCGATGTGGCCGTGCGATAGAATATCATTCTGGGACTGCTGCTGAAGGCCAGACGCTCGAGACGTGAATCATTGTGGCAGAAAAAAGGTGTGTTCATCTTTTAAGCATGTGGAACTAAAGAAGTGAAAAGCAACACGCGAAATAGTCATAGCGCTGTTATCCTGTGGATTCAGCTTGTCTGCATCAAAATAATCATTTGGACAAATATATGTTGAATTATAATGAATGAATACTTCAAAAAAGCCTCCTTGGCTGGGTAATAATGGAAATGCGATACCTCATGAACAGATTTATTTGATTTATTCTATCCTATATGTTGACTGTTGATTGTTTTTGTTGTTTTATTTGTGTACACACCAGCCGCCAAGTCAAATTCTTGGTGTGTCTAACAGACAAAGCTAATGAATGTTTCTGATGCTGATTCTACTGGAAAAACACCTCAGGTATCCCATCATGTGACCTCCTCCAGTTCCTTTTTCTCATTTATTTTTGGAAGCGTTGCCCCTCCCCCACCGCTCTGAAAGTATGTGCACAAATGGTACACATCTAAAAATCCCCCACAATGCAACACACAGAGAAGACGTTTTTTAAGAGTGTGGGCTGACTCATATCTCCACTAAAGAAATGACTACGATGGGAATGTTTCCAATCTGAATGGAGTGTATTACACCCGCTAAATGTGTGTGTGTGTGTGTGTGTTACATTTATAGACAAACAAACCGAAGCCGAAGAAACCATGTAGAAACAGATGCAAGATGACGTCTTGTGAAATCCACTTCAGCCCTCCAGAGAAGGAGTTATGTCTGCAGGGGTGAAGCTGAGAATCAGAGACTCTGGACTCTCCTCTCCCGAGGGAGCGTCCTCATAGATGACTTTTCAAGTCTTTTCTGGAAGCTAGAGACCCAAAAAAAGTCCATGTCTAGAATAAATTATAAACTTAAAATGCATTATGATCTTCTTAAGCAAATAATCCGAGTTAGAAGTAGTGAATAATACTTGTGATGCTTCATTACAATCGGCATAAGGCACTATAAAGTATTTTATAATGACTCGAATTATCATAATACTTCATAATTGCTGGTCAATTGTATTTGTTTACTTTTTTTCAACTTTATTGCATTATAATCTGTTTAAAAGTATTATAATGTGATTATAAGTCTCTAAGTTGTCATATTATATTAAATAATATTATTATTTTTATACTTAAAGAAAGCAATGAGCACTTATAATGTGGTTATGAGTTCCTCCTACAGTGAGTATAATGCATTTATAGATGTATAATAATAATATTAAGCAACTATGGGCATGTGATTATTGTTCTAAAGGAATATTAATCTGTGCTTACTATTATAATCACAACGTTCTATGAGCACATTATGAGGTATACATGTTTATAATGTATTGAAGACGTGGCTTTAAAGACGGTGGAACCTGAATGAATAATAATAGACATGAATCCTGAGCTGAAAGGGTCTCTATGGCGGATTATATGACCCACAATGACATCGTACATAGTTCTAAACTTCCACATCTGGCCCGTCGATCACACCGGGGCCGACGGGAATGTCTAAATATCCGTTTACCGTTCCGAGCCCTCGCCTGCTGCTCCCCAGGAGGACGGCGCTGATGCATTCGTCTTCTGTCGCTGCTTCCAGAGCCCGTTCTGCACTGAACGTCCTCCACGTCATCTCTTCAAAGCTCTGTTTTTGTTTCCACTCGTGTCTCAGAGAGGCTCCCCGTGGTCAGGGCAGAGGCGCTGTTGTCACCCTCTGTTATATCTCTTGATTCCCGGAGGCCCTGAATGCCTCGCTCAGGCCTTACGTAGTGTAAACATAACGCAGACCCTTTAAGTTGATTTATAGTTACGCGAGCTAGTGGACAACCACCGTGTCGACCAACAGCTGGAGGCAGATCAGTTAGTTAGAAGTTTTGGTAATTACTTTAAACTGTAACATGTAAGGTAGCATACAGTTCATGGTTACCATTCATTCTGTAGTTACTGATAAACAATATATATATATATTCATATTTTTTATTAAAGAGATATTTATTGAAATAAATATTTTTTTATTTAATGATATATATATATATATATAAATATCTTTAATTAAAAATAATAAATATATATCTTTAAATAAATGTTATATATATATATCTTTAAATAAACACATATCTCTTTAAATAACATTTTAAATATATATTTATTTATTTATTATATATTTTATATTATTTATTATATATTTTATATATATATATATAAATATTAATTTATTTAAAGACTCAGGACACTGCAAAACTAAAATAAATCCCTGACTGGTCACAGAGTGTAACAGCTCACTGTATCTCAGCTGTAAGGCCGGCTCAGGGGTCACAGTGGGTCGTTTTAACTTCAAAGTTGGCGGTTCGATTCCTGGCTCCTCCCCTGTGTTGAAGTGTCCTTGAGGGAGATCTTGACTCCCGAGTTGCTCCCTAGGCGCTTCACAGCAGTCCAACTCTCCTCGCGATTAGAGTGGGTACATAGTGTTAGTTTAAGCTTGAGTTGTGTTTGGCTAGATTAGAAAAATCACATATTGAATTAATTGCACTTGACTTAAAAAAAAAGAAGCTTGCAGTAACGATCAGAGAGCAAAATATCATTAATCTTGTGCAGAAGGGAAATGAGATCTTAACTCTACATTCCTATCTGAGGACTCATGCGGCTGAAACAAGCCAACACACAAAAACAACCGTTTACTTTCGTAATCACAAGTGAGTTTACACAGTTTTCTCATTTCTGACAGACCCTCTTTTAAGCTCTGATTAATAGCCCGACTCATGTAAGCTTTTCGCTACCGGTATCGTTTTACTCTTTAAAAAACACATTAAAAGAAGAGGCCTATTTTTGATGTGAAAGCTTCGTTCAATGAAAAAGGGGATAAAAGAAGAAAATCCCCATTCTCTCATTAATCCGGTGTAAATCTGATACATCTAAATATGAATCCCATGTCTGAAGCGCGTAGACGGCATATGTTTTTTGGATTGAAATAGTTCAAGCTGAACAGAAATAAATCCATACACTGGACATAATTGATGTCGTTGGCTCCATCAAAGGATTTGCCTCCTTTTCTTTTTTTTGCCCGTCGTGTTACTCGAGAAGAGACGAGGAGTCGGCTGGTTTTCTGGGGTAATTACATATTGTTATTAACTGTCTGCTTCGTCAAAAAATACCTAAAAACACAATGAAAATATGACTGAGCGCCCAACGGCCCAGCTGTGGGCTGTGAACACAACTGCAGACAGGAAATGAAGCGAGCGGCGTCCGAGCGAGAGTTTTCACTGGAGCCGAGGAAAGAAATGGTTTCACAATAGCACTATCTCCCACAAGCATGAATATTCATACACTCATTCTAATAGCTAGACACTCACAATGTCATCTTGGGCCATTTTAGACACACACAATGGAGGTTGTTATTAAAGATTTTAGTCTATAGAGCTTTTTGGATTATTACTCTGCCCAGCCTCGGACGGGAAATTAGTAAAAATAAAAGTCATTTTATAATCACAGCAGCGTGCAGTTGCAATGCAGTGAGATGAGGTAAAAGCTGCACTGACGAAAATGTGAATAAAGAGCCAGAAAAGTTTATTTCGGGGTTAAACGAACACAGACTTTCACCCAGGAGGCCGCTGTCCGGGTCCCAAGTGCCACAAAGTCAACACTGACTTATTTCATTTCATCTTTTTGTTACTTCCTGAAACCCAAGTGTCCCTAAAAAATGAGTAAACATATCTTTGTTTTGAAGAAAAAAAGACGGCGTGTGCACGCGAGCGGAAACTCTACGTCTCCTGTGAATATATACACATATATATATATATATATATATATTGTTTGTGTTGAACTTTTCATTTAAAATGTATTTAATTTATTTAATTTATTTTATTATGCATTCTTACTTTTGAAGGATGCATTTCTGTACAAATACCTAAATACAATTTTAAGTATAAAATACATGAATTATTACTTTTGCAGCCTGAAAGCCTTTAGGGCAAAAGTGTTTACCAGATACTTTGTTACTGTGGATTAAACTTTACATATTGAGTTATTGTAATATCTCCATTCGTAAGTTTAAGATCTTCATATAAACGACGTATGAATTCTTGAATCGGTTCAATCTCTTCTCCAGGAAAGAGATCTTCATTCCTGATTGGATCTCTCTCTTCATCACCACGTGGCGGCGTCCGCCGTGGCTTCCTGTTCGGAGAAGACGACATCGAGATGGCGTCTCAACGTGGCCTCAGACAATCTGTATTATTATTTCGTCGTCCCTTCTTGGCCAGATGCATGGCTAATTTTTTCTTTAATTTTCTTTATTTTTAGGTTTTATTATTATTATGCATTCTTACTTTCGAAGGTTATATTTCTGTAAAAATACCTAAATAAAATATCAAGTATAAAAAATAAAAATAAAATACTAGTTGAACTTTTCTAAGAACTAGAGAACAGTGATGTCACGTAGCTTATCTAGTTTTGTGGAAGCAGGAACAGGAAACAGATTATTTGAGATAAAGCCCCAACCTGCTGGCAGCGGAAACTTAGATAGATAGATAGATAGATGTATACTTTATTGATCCCGCAAGCGGGAAATTACAGGCAGATAATGGAAGATTACAACAGAACATGAGGGAAGAGAGGAGAAAATATAAAAACAACCCCCAGAATATGCCCCTAGAGGGGTATAGTGTGGGAGCAGTCCATCGTGTAACCAGCTGCAAACGTCCCGGCAGGACAGGCAGGTTCCCCCGAACCCGAGCTTCTCGTCGAGAAGACGGTGTCAATTGCGTTGAGAGACCAGTTGATCAGATGATCAGTTGATCGGTCCATGGTTTTAGTTCGAAGAGCGATGAGGAGAGAGTCTCTCAAGTATATGACAGACAAGACATGACGATAGGAGCCAAGCAGGGAAGGTCATGGGGAGGAGAGGGAGCGAAAAATGCGACCGCCTTCGGAGAGAGCCAAACGAGACGTTAATATGAATATGAATGTTAAAGAAGTAATGACCCAAAAAACATCCTTATTGCTGCTCTTATACCAATTAATCTATGATTATGGAATATTCTTAATTATTTTAAATGTGCTTGGAGACGTGGGGATGCGCACGCTGACTGGAAACACTCAAACACAATTCAACTCAGAATTTGTTATTATTATTTGCAGATCATATAACTCATGAACTCCTTAGAGCCGGCGGGAACAATGACGTCACTTGTTTTGATACCTGGTCGTCTCGCCAACGGGAGGACGTCCCTTCGCCAGGCCAGCGTCTCTCTGCTCATCGGCGGGCGGGACGGGGACTTTCACCCAGGAGACCGCCGTTCGGCTCCTAAAGAGTTGTTATCCGTAGTCACGTTGTCAGCGGTCTTACGTCGGAGCGCATCCGTGACGGTTTGAGTGGCTCTGTTGCCGTTGACAACGGACCACCCGGCGTGATGTCTCCCTCTGCAAGTTGTTATCATTACACGTGAAATGGCGTTTGAAATGCAGCGATATTCTTACGCCTTGGAAATGAGATCCGGTTGAGTCCAAAAACATGAAGGAACAACCGGAGGAAAGAGAGGGAAAGTGTGAGGTGGTGGAGTTGAGAGTGAATCTTTGACTGTCGACGTCTCCCGGAATGAGAAGCTCGGGTACCACTGACCTCTCATCACTGACCGAGGAACGTCCGTTGGCCTGTCGCCTTTTATTTGTGTCCCTTTCCCCCCGTTCTCCTTAATAAAGAAGTCATTTACACTGATTGATGGATTTCTCTTGGCGGTTATTAGACCCCCCCCCCCTCCACTCCCCCCTCTCCCCCCGTGTGGTCCACATAAGAGTGACAGGCTTATCCGTGAAGGCGTCGTTCTCCCGAGCAAGTTCCCCTCCTGCGATTCCCATTACTGCCCTGGACTCCAGGAGCTTGCCCCCCCCCCCCCCCCACAAAATAACCTGTTCACTCCTCCTCCCTCCCTCCTTCCTCTCAAATCTCTTCACATCTTTCTCATTGTGTCGCCACTCAAGTGGGATTTTTAGTTGTTTAAATTTTGTTTTTTTCGGTCAAGCTGAAAAAAATATCTCTCCAACAAGCTCACGAGCTGTGAAGGAATTGTGTTTTCAAATACTTTTTTTCATTTTTTATGAAAAAATATTTTATTATAGTGGCTCCTCGCGTAAAATAATAAACGTGACTGAAAGATGGATTTTCTATAACACTTGGTTTTTAGAGAATCGGCCTCCAACAGAATCCTGCTGACCTCTTCCTTCCTCTGGTAGTTCGGTTGTGTGTGTGTGTGTGTGTGTGTGTGTGTGTGTTTTACTCTCCACAAACCTCATTTTCGTGCATATGCTATTTTTACACGCCGTCTTATGACGCCAATAACGTCAGAATCAAGTCGCCTTCGGGCTGCGTGACAGACACGGCGGCTCCTGTGAGGAAGCCACGGCTCGAGAGCGGATTCCTTGTGAGCCGCGACGTCCCCGCTGGACGTGGACCGGCGGTCAGGCCGTAATGAAGAGGTGGCTTTTCATTTGATGTTGAATTATGGGATCGGGGTTTGATGTATTGGGAAGATATTTGAGTCTTATAGTCTCTCAGGCTAACCTCAGTCTTGAAAAATGAGTTCAGCATTTGTGTCATGGCCGCGTTCATATTTTTCCTCCCCAGCTCAAATATTATTTCATTACACGTTGTCTAAAGCAGTGGTGTCCAACATACGGCCCGAGGGCCTGAAACGGGCCAGCCTGCTATATGTATTTATGATATTTGGATATATAGGAAAAAATAATAATTATATATATATATATACACATACAAATATAATATATATATATATTTAATATTTGTATATATAATATTTATATATATATAATATTTATATATATATAATATTTATATATACTGTATATTAAAAAAAATATACCAATATAATATAATATATATAATATATACATTATATATGAATATATATATATTATATATATATACATATTATATATATATAGTATTTATATATATGTATATATACTATATATATGTACATATAAATATTATATATATAAATATTATATATATACCGATATAATATAATATATAAATATAAAATATAAATAATATACAGTATATGTATTTATATATATATATATAATATTTGTACATATATATGTATTTATATATATTTATATACATATATGTGTATATATATATATATATATATATATATATAAGAACATCTAACGGTTGTTGTGGAGGTGACGGAGACGCCTTCCTCATGAATGTGGGTCATGACCACGTAATTTGCATAAGCAAAGCACACAAACACGCGTCTCTCTTCCTGATTCAGGCAAGTACTTAAAGACCGACGGCGTCAGTGAGGAGAGCATCTGGACTCTGCTGTCGCCATGTTGGTCCACTGGGAGCTGCTGGCGGGGCTACTGGTGCTGACTCTGGAAGGCCGAGGTGAGTCCAGTCGTGTTTCTTCATCATCTTCCAGGCGGTCGCGAGGGAACGACACTCACGATCCGTTTATGGCGCTCAGTTTCTAAAACATCAATAACGTTCGTGGTCGTCGAGGCTCAGTCAAGTTTATCGATGAACCCTCAGTGGACACTATATTAGGTACACCTTTTACAAAAGCTCTGCCATGAAATAGTAATGTTCAGTATCATAAATGTGTAAGTCCAACGAGGTGTATGTAGTACTGGTGTTGTACTGGACTACATTCATAAAGAGATGTGTTTTTAATATTCTTTCTACTAACATTAGAAAAACCTCTCAATATTTTGCAGTCCAGTGCAACACGACTGCTCAAAATCACCCCAACGCTAAAACATTTAATTGGATTAACACCTGTGTGCCAGTGTCCAACACACCAGGTATTATAATAATAATAACTTTAATTATATAACACATACAAATAAATAAAAAAGAGTTTACAAAGCGATACAAAAAAGCTCAACTTTGAGGCCTAAAGCACGACAAAATTAAATTAAATTTGAACGCTGCTAAAACAATAAATTAGATAAAAACATCAAATCAATCGATATGTTGACAACAAACTAAGAAATTAAATAAAATTATAATAAAGCAGACGTTATGGCAGAACAATGGTGTTGACTTGTACGTAAAGTTTACCACTGAGTGTAAAATATAAACATGTCAACACCTCGCCAGCTCACGCGGCGGGCATCGTTAACGGCCGCGAGGCGGCGCCGCACAGCCGGCCGTACATGGTGCTGCTGAACCGGCACTTGGCGAAAGGGAGGATTGAGTACTGCGGCGGCTTCCTGCTGAACGCCGACTTCGTGATGACGGCGGCGCACTGCCAAGCCCGGTGAGGCCGACCCCCGCCGTGACCTTTGACCTCAATTCATACGCAACGATGCTGCTAAAAAACAACTCCGCGTCGGAATGCTGCTCCATTTTTTACAGTTCTTAATTTGTAAATGACATGTTGTCTGAATGTTCTTTGTTGTTGTTATTATTATGTAACTGTTTGCATTTTTATTACTATTATTATTACTACATTTTTTAAAGAGAGATAAACATACTTTCGATCTTCTGTCTGCTCCACAAATGGAAAATTGACAATAAAGACTTAGACTTTGATTATATTATTTGTTAAATGTTTCATATTGGCTTGAGTAATTCTGACAAAAATAGTATTTGAAGAAAATTGTTCTTTGATTTCTTTTTTTCTATTCCATTAAACTGTTTCAGGTTCTTCACCGTGTTTCTCGGACTTCACAACATCAAAGACAGCGGAGCGACAAAGAGAACCGTGACTCAAGCTTTTCCTCACAAAGACTACAACGCAACTGATTTCAGGAATGACATCATGCTCCTCAAGGTGAGAACACATACAAGGTGAGGAAGTTTAAGGAATTCAAGGAAGTTCAAGGAAGTTTAAAGAAGTGCAAGGAAGTTTAAAGAAGTGTACGGAATTTTAAGGAAGTTCAACGAAGTTTAAGGAAGTTTTAGGAAGTTTAAGGAAGTTTATTGTCATTGTAAAAAGAAAAACACACATTGAAATTAAGTGTGCGACTCATTCGGTACATTCTCATTCGGTAACAGTAAAAACATTAAGACACGACATTTAAAACAAGATATTCAAAAACAAATAAGAATAAATAAAACACAGGCAAGTGAACCTGTGTCATGTGAATAAAAAGTACACTGTATGTACACTACATACAACACAGGTGTCAAACACAAGGCCCGCGGGCCGGATCTGGCCCGCCACGTCATTCCATGTGGCCCCCGACGGCTTGAAAGACACATGATCGCCTTTTCTTACAGAAATGTATGACAAAAATCCCGTGCTTTTATTTGGAATGTTTCAGATGAAATGGATTCATGTTATAATATTAGATACATTTTTTTATGTACAATATTTCTACACTCAAATAAACAATAATTAAATGACAAGAGAGTTATTTAACAATATGTTGGGGAGTAGTTTATACGTTTATATACTTCTCTTACACCGGCCCTTTAAGAGGCGGCCATGATGCAGATGTGGCCCACGGGGAAAATCAGTTTGACACCTACAACATATGTAAAAAAAAACCTAATGAGAGAATGTATTAGACACCGTGTGAGCAGTAGAAGTAGTATTCCAGCTTCAAATGTGTAATTATATATATATATATATATAACTATATATATTCTGTTCCTCTAGTTGAGCTCCAAGGTACATTTCACCACAAACGTGAGCCCCGTGGCTCTCGGGGACCAAAGCGACGTCTCTCTGCCCAAATCCTGCCTGGTGTCTGGCTGGGGAGCGGGAACCGAGCAGAACCAGTACCTGTCGGAGGTCCTCATGGACGTCGACGTCACGCTGGTTGACCTCGAGCAGTGCGCCAAGAGGAACCTGTACTGCTCCCATGGGGATGCGGGGCAGAGTAAGGTGAGTGTTTACGGTGTCGTGGACAAACAAACGTTGGTCAACAGTGATAGTCAATGTGTGTGTGTGTGTGTGTGTGTGTGTTTCCAGGGAGACTCCGGGGGCCCTCTGGTCTGCGACGGGAAGGCGTACGGTGTGGTGTCCACCACCTTCATACCAAAATCAGGTGCCCCGAAAATCCATTGTTTTGCCAAGATTCCCGACGTCAGAAGATGGATCCGTTCCACCATGACCAGCGCGTTGAAAAGACCCGATAAGCGTGATTGATTGATCGATTACCACCATTTTCATTCGCCGTTGGTGTAGAATTGGACAGCCGGCAACGTGGCGCCGTGAGAGTCGCTTCACGCAGTTTATTGAAAATGTGCTTTCACTTTGACGATTGAGACAATTTAAAGTTTTTTATTTCAAATAAATGTGTGAATTGGTTCATTTAAGTAAAATGGTTTTTACTTTTTTGAGTTCCAGAAGCTTGGAGGCGATGAACTTGACAATTTGATTACATTTTATATATAATTTTTTTTTATTAAGTCGACTCAACGCTGTTTAAATAGATGCCATATATATCTTTATATCCTTATATATTCACATATGTTTGGTTTGAAACAATAAACTGCTGTTTTCCCGCCATGTTCTTCCGGTCTCTCTCTGTCTGAGCAAACGCAACAGCGCCTCCTGGTGGACAAAGTGTGTTAGTGCAGCAAGAAGACTTCACTTCTAGCGTATCCACAGAGAGTTCATCGATTGGTTCAATCAGAGTGATTTTGCTCTGTTTCACTTGCTCTCACTATTTGATAACACGAGAGACATAAGTTCAGGGTCACTGGGAAATGTGACAACACAAATATGAACTTTTCTCAAATGAAGAGATATAAATAATGCTCCTGGTGGAAATGGCCGCTGCGTCGGCCCCATGTCTTCCTGAGTGTGAGCCAGTAGCTTTATAGCCACGACGTACCGCTGGACAAGTCTTTGAACGCCTCTTTCCAGTCTTAAGATCCGGTGGTTCAGAACTTCCTTAACCCTTGTGTTGCCTTAGGGTCATTTTGACCCGAATCAATATTACACCCTCCCCCCGCCTTAGGATTAATTTGACCCCATTCAATGTTTAATGTCGGTGTTCTTTCGGTAGTCAACAAACAAACATAAAGTGCCTCACACTTAAACTTGGAAAACAATATTAATTCTAATAATTTTCTGGAGGTTTTAATTGCTGGTGTCAAATTGAACCCAAAGGGTAAAATATGTTAGTAAATATAAAGGTAACAGGAGGGTGAAACATTGAATCGGGTCAAAATGACCTAAAGGCGGGGGGAGGGTGTAATATTGATTCGGGTCAAAATGACCCTAAGGCAACACAAGGGTTAAGACACTGAGCTGAAGAAAGAAGGAGATAAGCAACAGGATGATGTATGACATCATCACAACTCGGGCGGAGGAGGAAGTGCTTCATGATTACCATCTGCGGTTCCTGTAAATGATTCACCCAGAGGCCCAACTGCCCGTCACAAACTGTCTGATGCCTCCGTCCTGGTGGGCCCGCCTCCTGCCTGGTGGACCCGCCTCCTGCCTGGTGGGCCCGCCCCCTGCCTGGCGGGCCCGCCCCCTGCCTGGTGGACCCGCCTCCTGCCTGGTGGGCCCGCCCCCTGCCTTTAGAGATAGTTACTTTATTCATTCACTTTATAACATTTATTCATATATTGATTAAAAAGGCCGGAGGTCTGCCTGTCGACGTGCCCTCGAGCAAGACAAGGAACATAAAGTTGCTTCAAAGATGAACCACCGCTCATAAAAATGAAAAGTCAGATTCCATTATTCAAATTAAAATCGAATAAACTTTTGAGTGGAGATCTTTTCTTTTTTCTTCCGGTTGGGGTTCGGCACCTTTATAAACAACCCGTTGTGTTCTGTGGTTCGCGGCAAGCTTCTTTAGCGGGAGTTCACCGGCAGGAAGTGGAACACATCGAGTACGTCTCTTCCACGTTCTCCTCTCTGCAGGTTATTACGACTAAAGCTATGATATTGATGAGAATAGCTCGAATGGCGCGAATACAGTGTAATGCTTTGTGTTGTTTGAAAAGCCATTTTAAATAAAAGTGTTCCTGTTGACATAACACTCAAAAGAGGGGGAGGTGTCATATATATTGCACATATCCTGTGGGCTGGACTGGAGTTGGAGTCATACGCATGTCAAGGAGACACACGGTGACCCATTAGAACCAGATGAGCACACTAAGAAGCCTCTTTTGATTTACCCTCACCACTGATCCTTGACCTCTATGGAGGTCATCATGGGGTCAAGGAAAGATGTGGAGGAGAATTAACGAGGTTTTTAAGAAAAGACAACCACGGTGCCTGAAGAGTGACTTCCACTCAGCTACGTCATTATGCCTATAGGGCTGTACTGGATTGTAAGAAACATTTAACTTATATCTTTGATATGACAATTTTAGAGCGCTGCAGGAATTAGAGCAAGGATAATTTTTCCCTCAGGGATGTCTGTCATCCTGAGTTTAGCCCTGTTTCCTTGACTTAAGGAGCTTTCTGGCATGGAGCCCTGAAGGGAAACTTTCCCCATGTGAGAACGAGCCTTAAAACCCGGAAAGGAGCAACAACGGAGTGCGTTTCCTCAAGTTTGAGGTCCTTCACTTATGTAAATGTTGTGTTACTTCATGCTTCTGCTCCACGACGTTGTTACTTTACTCGCACATTAAATGACATTACATAAAACATATGGCGAGCTTATAAAACACATTTCATTAAACAGGCACTTTCCATCATCTTTGGTTTAAATTAAACAATTGTTCAAGGCCCAAAGAGGTCAAATTATATATTACATTATTATTATTTTTCAATCCCTTCTACCTGAGCAACCAATCACAGCAGTGAAACGCTGCTTAAACATTGTCACATCAATACAAACAATCTAATAATAATCTAGTAATACAGCCAGTGTAAAACACATTTTTGCTTATCAAATAAATGCATTGACATCATTCAAATGGTGCATATACAGAATATGATAAGCACTCTGAATGGAGTCATTGTTTTCTAATTGTTATACTTTACTGTTATTAATATTTTAAATTCAAGGCTATTTATAAAGTTTTTTTATGTAGAGGTATCCTTAAGTCAAACATTTTCTTAGTTATTTGAACAATAGTGTCGTGTAGTGTTTACTTGAGGATTGGTTGAACAACCCGATGCTGTTCTACATTCGCACACTAGGGGGCAGCACCGCGTCTCGAGCAGTAAAAGAAGCTCACATGTCCCTTTGATGCTGTTGAATCTGCTGAAGCTGAGGTTGAGGAACAGCTGACACTTCACCTGTTCAGAGGTACGAGAGGAGAGCTGCAGCACACATTTAGGTGGAGATGAAGGGTTGAATCAAGTCTCACGTACACATAGGTAAACATAGAAGTAGAAACTGCTGTAGTGAGCACCCTCACTCCTGAACTTGTTCTACAGCAGCACCTCCTGCACACCTCATGACTTCCTGTGCTGCACCACATGTTTCCACTGTGGGGACTTGAAGCTTCAGAAGCTTCAGTCTGGTGAGAACTTACAAAATACGCCTGGCGAGATATTTAAAGAGAGAGGAACAAAGAAATATATATATATATATATATATAAATATGTATGTGTATATATGTATGTATATGTATGTATATATACATATACTGTATATGTGTCTATATTTATGGACTGTATGTATACATATATATGTATGTGTATATTTGTATATATATATTTATGTGTTTATTTGATAAATATATATATATATATAAAAAGAAAATGTATGTTTGTGTGTATATTTATGTATATATACACATATACACACCTATATATATATGCATATATATAGGTGTGTATATGTGTGTGTGCTTGCACATGGATGTATATGCATGTCTATATGTGTGTGTGTGTATATATATATATATACATATAAATATATGTGGTTGTACATATATGTGTATATAAGTGTGTGAATATGTGTGTGCTATGTATATTTATGTATATATGTGTGTGTGTGTCTATATATATATATGTGTGTGTGTGTGTGTGTATATATATATATATGTGTGTGTGTGTACATATATTTATGCGTATACATGGATGTGAATACAGGCGTGTGTCTCCTCACATCTGTAGATATATTACATGTCTGTATGAATTTGTCTCCAATATTTCTGCAGTGTCATTCGTGTGACTGAACGGACAGCAGGGGGCGCTGCAGGCAAACCTATAGGTTCCCTGACTCAGGCTGTGTGTCCTGCACCTGACTCCGTCTGATGCTGCTTGGATCCGGAGCTTTGCAGAGTTGCAGAGTTTCGATGCTTCAGAGGTCGAATCTGACCTGGATGCCTTTTACTTCTTCTCTTTTTTTTCCATTCTTTTTCCCATATCAGATCATCATTTAATTATAAATTAATTTTTTTACTGCACAATACGAATCAACTCTCATTTAAATACCAACGGGTAACGATGGCATCCATCCGCGGGAGAAGGCCGCTCTCGGCACCCTGAACTGAAGGAGGACGACGAGGGAAAGACGGCCGTGTGCCTTTAAGAGGCGAGATCGCATTGTTATTCTGGGTTTGTCCACAGGCCGACTGGAGGTGGACAGATAGTGGTTCTGCTGTGGAGGAGAGAGACGGTGTGGGTGGGGGTAGGAGTCTCATAAAATGAGTCTCCAGGGGCCGGTATGGATTAGAGAGAGAGAGGAGAGAGAGAGAGAGAGAGAGAGAGACGTGGATTAGATGTCCTTTGGATGCATCCCTGGTTTTATCGCACGTTCAAGGAGGCCGAGATTGATCCCGTGTGTGTTTCTCCCCCCCTCTCACCCCTCTCACCCCCCCTCGTCCTCCAGTATGGTGTTGCCGGCTGAACACTCAAGGCTAAGCTGCCCATTAACGAGCCAATAATTCGTGTCATTACGTGAAGACTGCAGCTGGTGCCGCCGATGCGCCGCTCCTCACATGTCAGGTCTGAAGACGGAGAAGGAGTCTTACGGCGCCGCTCATTACCCGGCCGGCCTCTCATCCCGGGCCTCCCGGCCTTTGTCCGGGGGAAGCGTGCGCGGCAGAGAAGGCTTTTGGCCCTGAAAGCTTATTTATCCCCTTCCCAGCTTCCCGTTTTTCTTCTTCTTCTTCTTTTTTTTTTTGAAACACGGCATCAATACAAAAAACATCCCCCCCCCCCAAAACAAAATCAATGTATTAAGTGTTCTCGAGTATGCAGAGTGACGTACTGCCATTCCCACTCGGTGCCTTTGGCTGTGATTACGGCTAATTTGAATGATTGAAATGCTTCCATCGTGGAGCTGGAGTGAGTGAAGTGAAGGGCTCACGCAGATGAAGGGGGAGGAGGCGAGAAAGGCTTGGCTCTACTCCAGGTGGAGGAGGTGAGTCATTCCCAGCCAGTGTGTGTGTGTGTGTGTGTGTGTGTGTGTGTGTGTGTGTGTGTGTGTGTGTGTGTGTGTGTGTGTGTGTGTGTGTGTGTGCGTGTGTGCGGATATGCGTGCATGTTGCCAAAATTATTACCGAGAGAATGAAACTGCTGTGAGCAACGGCGTGTTAAAGAATGAATACCACCGTGTACATTGTCGCTGCGGTGTTTTTTTTTGGGGGGGGGGATTTTCTGTGCAGATTACAGTGAGGCGGGTGGGAGGGGCTCCAATACCCAAAGTAGGTCAGTACCAATACGCTGGATCGGTCTGTACGCAGAGATCCGACATCGCGTAATGTCATCCGTTAGCTCATTTCAGCTACGCGCCTTTCAGCGGCTTTTCCGAGCTCCGTACCGCGAGAAGGCTCCCCAGTTATCTCCTTCCCATCATCCCGCTCCAGAGAATCAGAACACGGCGTTCGCCCGCGGTCCAAAAACTCACCGAAGGAAGCGACCGACGAGTCGACTCTCTCGTCTCTGGAGGGGAGGTGAATGCGACGTTAGCTATTCAGCGACGTTAGCCGGAGCTACACGGCGTAAGAAGGTTCTGCGCCCTTCATGCTTCAATTTTTCCTTTTTTTTTTCTTCGTACGTCGTCAGATTCGCGCGGCGCCGTTAGCCGGAGCTACGCGACATAAGAAGGTTCTGCGGCCTTCACGCTCCTTTTGCTTTTCTTCGCGTCAGACCTACGGTAGCGTTAGCGGAGCTACGCAGAGTCGTTAGCGGGAGCAACCGGGGGACGTTAGCCGGAGCTACGCGGCGTAAGAAGGTTCTGCGGCCTTCGCGCTTCCCATTTGCTTTTGTTCGTGTTCGGAATAGCTACGTGGCGCCGTTAGCCGGAGCTGGCGTGAAAGCCGTATAATGATGATGAAATGACGCGGAACATTTCTTACGGAACTCGCCGTCAAACTAAACGAGTGCAACGGGAGTTTCAGTCGATGCAGATCACTATTTGTTGAGTTGCCGTGCGTTACATCTGTATCTAATCATGTGACCTATATCTAATCATGTGACCTATATTTACTCACTTTGCCAGAATAGCATCCATTTAGTTTGTAATCACGCCCTCATGTCGTTATTGTTCCCTTTGCTTCGCTTCTTATCAGAAGGTGGACCGACGCACATCTCTCCATGTTCACCAGGTAGAGCTGCTGGCGAGTCGAGGGCCGGATACAAAGAGGACATTCTGTTCCAGACAAAGCAAGCAGGCATACGACTCTGCCGCCTTCTTCCACCCCCGGCCCACGAGCCCGTCTCTTCCTAAGAACTTTGCCAGACGGTCTCTGTTTCTATCTATCCATCCATCCATCTTTTACATATTTACATGTTTCTATGTATATATAAATAGATAGAAAGATGGAAATATGGAAAAGATGGATGGATATCCATCTATTTATCCATCCATCCCTTCCACCAACGCAATTGAGGAAGCTCAAATAAAAAGTTGTTGTCATGGAAACCTGCCGTGCCTTTCCCCTCCCCTCATAACCCCCCACCTCAGCTCAAACTTGTAGACACACTCATGTACACACACACACACACACACACACACACACAGCTTTCCTGCATCCATTCAATAATCACTCAAGAGACGGGAACGGCTTCAAGAGGCAATGCATAAAAAAAGATGTCCGAGAGAGAGAGAGAGAGAGAGAGACAGGCAATTATATAAAGTTCAAACCACTACGATGCAGCCTGTGCACACGGTGTATACATCAGCTTAAAGTAAGAATTCTAATTTGACATTTTCAAAAGGGACGACAAACTAGGCGAAGTGCAGCTTTTCAGGTGGAGCGGCAGCTGGTCGGGTGGTGCTGGTGGTGCTGATGATGCTGATGATGGTGATGATGCTGCATCAGCCGGCTTCGCTTGTCATTACCAACACACACACACACTGTAAGGTAGGTTGTCGTGGGTGTGTCCCCTCCCCAGCTGCTCGTATGAGGACGTATTTCCACGCCCCCCCCCCCCCCCCCCTCACTCCATCTCTCTCTTTTCCCCCTGGGGGAGGGAACACATCCCGCAGTTCTCCATTCATTCAAGGTGAGAAGCTGATGACATGACAAGCTGCTACCATGACAACGGCCGGTCGGGTAAAAGCCGTGCGGCGTGAGCCTACATGTCGGCCGATAATGAAATCATCCCTCCTCTTCTTCTCTCTCTCTCTCTCTCTCTCTGGAACAGGGTGATATGGCGCCGTACGTGATGGCGGCTGTGTTGCGAGCTCCCGGATTTTGTAGTAGTTTTTTGTTATTTATTCTTCTTATTGCGACTATTTTTGCACAAAACGTTAGCAGCCAGTTAACGTACGACAGATGCACACTTCTGGAGATTGGATCGGCAGTTGCTCGCCGCCTACCAGAGTTTTTCAACTCTTACTCGGACGTCCCGCCAGGAACAGTAGCGGAACTATCTCCGTCCATTTTAGGCGCGATCTCACGCAAACGTCGCCGACGGAGGGGGAAGCGAGCTGGCGTGCTGGTTAGGCTGAGACGTCGAGCCAATCGATCCCACTACCCACCATTTTACTGGCAAATGTACAGTCTTTGGACAATAAGCTATGCGAGCTACAGGCTCGTATTCAATTCCACCGGAAACTAAGGACAACTGCATCATCTGCCTTACGGAGACATGGATGTCGGAGGAGGTTACCGACTCAGCCATCGAGCCGGCAGGATTTTCCGTCCACCGCGGACAGAACAAAGACTCTCTCTGGTAAAGATCGTGGAGGGGGTATGTCTCATGATAAACAGATCTTGGTGCAACCAAAGTCATGTACATACTCTCAAGTCGTTCTGTTCCCCGGACCTGGAGTACCTAATGCTCATGTGTCGACCATTCTGGCTACGCGGAGTTTACAGCAGTCACCGTAACTGCTGTGTACATTCCGCCTCAAGCTAACACGGACATAGCGCTGAAGGAACTCTACGGGCGATCAGCGAGCAGGAGTCGGCACACCCGAGGCTGCTTTCATTGTGGCGGGGACTTCAACAAAGCGAACCTGAAGAAAGTTCTCCAAGTTCTACCAACACATAAAAGCAACACGAGGGGAGCGGATTCTCGACCACTGCTACACTCCCTTCCGGGATGGATACAAAGCCCTCCTCCGCCCACCGTTCGGCAAATCGGACCACCACTCCATCCAACTACTCCCCGCCTACAGGCAGAGGCTTAAGCAGCAACCAATCGCTGTGAAGGAAGTGCAACGCTGGTCGGACCAATCGGAGTCTATGCTACAGGACTGTTTTGAACGTGCTGACTGGGATATGTTCAGGGTCGCGTCGGACAACAACGTCAGTGAGTACGCGTCCTCAGTCACCGGGTTCATCAAGAAATGCATAGATGACGTTGTTCCTACCAAGTCGGTTCGGATTTATCCCAACCAGAAACCGTGGATAAATGGCGATGTTCGCGCTGCACTCCGACGCGTAACACCGCCTTTGACTCGGGAATATGGCGGAATACAAAGAGCCCGCCACGACCTCCGAAGACCATCGGCTCTGCCAAGCGGGAGTTCAGGAACAAGGTGGAGGAGAAGCTCAAGAGCCATGACGTGAGAGGTGTGTGGAAGGGCTACAGACAATCACGGACTTCAGAGGAAAACCAGCGGTGAAGAGAACTCCTCTACCTCCCTCCCAGGCGAGCTAAATACATTCTTTGCTCGGTTCGACGTGAACGGCAGTCCGCCAAGGCAGCGCCGCCGAGGAGACCAGCCTGCTGATCATCTCAGAGGCTGACGTGCGCAGAGCCTTCAAGCGGGTGGACATCCGGAAGGCGGCAGGTCCCGACCACATCCCGTGGCGCGCCTCAGAGCATGTGCAGACCAGTTGGCAGGAGTCTTCGCAGACATCTTCAACCTCTCCCTGTCCCAGGCTGTTGTTCCTGAGAGCTTCAAGATGTCCACCATTGTGCCTGTCCCCAAACACCCCAAGGTAACCTGCCTGAATGACTGGAGACCCGTAGCCCTCACCTCGATTGTCAGTAAATGCTTCGAGAGGTTGGTCAAGGACTTCATTTGTTCCATGTTGCCTGCCACGCTGGACCCATGGTAATTTGCATATCGTCAAAACAGATCCACCGACGACGCAATTGCCATGGCACTTCACACCGCCCTTTCCCACCTGGAGGGGAGGAACTGTTGTGTGCGAATGCTGGTTGTGGACTACAGCTCAGCGTTCAACACTATTGTTCCCGCCAAGCTCGACACCAAGCTCAGAGGTCTAGGCCTGCACTCTACCATGTGCAGCTGGATACTGGACTTCCTGTCGGGCCGCCGCCAGGTGGTGAGGATGGGCGGTACCACCTCAGAGCCGCTGACCCTCAACACGGGAGCCCCTCAGGGATGCGTGTTGAGCCCTCTCCTCTACTCCTGTACACCCACGACTGCACGGCCATGCACAGCTCCAACGTCATCATCAAGTTTGCTGACGACACAACAGTGTTGGGGCTGATCACCGACGACGAGACAGCCTATAGGGAGGAGGTTGGATCACTGGTACAGTGGTGGCAGGAGAACAGCCTCGTCGTGAAGCCCAAGAAGATGAAGGAGCTGATCGTCGACTACAGGAAGCGGAGAGGAGAGCACACCCCATCTCCATAGACGGAGTTGCAGTAGAGAGGTCAGCAGCTTCAAGTTCCTCGGCGTGCACATCTCCGAGGACCTCACATGGACCACGCACACCACTCACGTGGTGAAAAGGGCCCAACAACGCCTGTATTTCCTTAGGCGACTGAGGAAATTCAACATGGCCCCCGCATCCTCAGAACATTCTACACCAGTACCATCGAGAGTGTTCTGACAGGTTGCATCACCGTCTGGTACGGGAACTGCACCGCCCTGGAGCGTAGGGCACTACAGAGGGTGGTGCGGTCGGCACAGTACATCGTTGGAGGTGAGCTTCCTCCATCCTGGACATATACACCAAGCGGTGCGTGGCCAGGGCCAAACGGATGATGAAAGACAATAACCACCCGGCCACAAACTGTTCACCCTTCTACCGTCAGGCAGGCGATACCGCAGTATCAAGTGCCGCACAAACAGACTGAGGGACAGCTTCTTCAGTCAGGCCATCAGGCTGCTGAACAAGGACTGAGACCCTCATTAACACTACACACCAGAACATATTCTGTGAATATCTATGGCCATGGTGTATATTTTATTACATTGTTTATATATATATATATTGTATATATATATTGTATGTATATACATATATATATATATAGTCTTAAAAAGTGTATATTTTATTACATTGTTTTATATATATATATTGCCATGATGTATATTCTATTACATTGTTTTATATATATATTGTTAATACTTTCTTCTTTTTTGTGTGTGGATATTGTATAGTTTATTCTCATTCTTATTCTTTTTTTAGTCTGCTACTGCTGTCGGGTGTTTTGCACATAAGAATTTCACGAACCGATTATACTTGTATAAAAGGGGATGTGACAATAAAAACTTGAAACTTGAAAAAAAAAAAAAGGAGAGAGAGAAAAAGAAAGAGAAAGAAGATCCTTTGGTATCCTCCACCACGCCGTCTACATATGCTGGTCAGGTGTCTGGTGGTGACCCTCAATCAATACGCAATCAATCCACCAGATGTAATTGTTCAGGCGCTGATTGCTTCTCGAAAAAGCAGCTTCACCTGGGTGGCAATTTTCGAGGGTGTGTGTGTGTGTGTGTGTGTGTGGTGGGGGGGGGGGGGGGGGTGCTTTTTTTTCCTGCCGCTTTGCTGCTTTTCGAGATCAGCCACATGTGTAATTTGAACGTTATCGTGCCGAGGATTGATGAGCCCGCACTTCCCCAACTCGGTCCTGATGCGATGCATTGAGCGTGATTGGCATGCGGGGAGAGAGAGAGAGAGAGAATAAGCCCAAAGGAAACAGAAGAACAAAGTGTTTGTCAAGTTATTTGATATGATAATTATGTTTATTCATCTTCCAGCTACTTGTTTCACTAATTAGACTTTAACCAGCGCGTGAGGCAGAAGGTTCACACGGGGGAGACGCTCTCTTGTCATGTTGTCACCTTTTTGTTGTTGTTTGTTTTTTCTCCGCTTCTGAAAACATCGGATTCAGACCGACAGCCCGCGGATCAGGAGACACGTCGCTGGTGACATTCAAAAGGAGTCGCCACCCTCTCATCTGCCTGCTCATTGTCAGCGTCCTGCGTGGCCTATAATGAGCACGGTCACGCCCAGGCCATTATAAATAGTGTGTGTGCTGGTTGAATGCAACGCCTCTCTTTTGGGTGCTATGATTCACTGAGTGTTCACGCCAGTGTGTGTTCTCTCTGATGAGCCGGATGACCGAGGGGAGGAGATAAGGGCTGCATGTGGGAACATGGATCATGGACGTGTGTGTGTGTGTGTGTGTGTGTTGAAGGAAGAGATGGAGAGGAATGAAAGTGCACAGCTGAGGTGCTAAATTTGTCAGCCCACTTTTAGAAGAAAAGAAGAAGAAGAAAAGGCTTTCTGGAAGGAGGCAGCAAATCGAAATGAACTATAATTCCCTTCACAATAAACCTGCATCTGTAATGCGTGTGGCTGCGAGTGTTGTGTGTGTGTGTGTGTTTTACACATGCCTGTTTGTGTGCAGAGGCAGGTGTACGGGGTCAGATCAGCCTCAATAACTGCAAATGCACACAGAACAATTCACAAATACAATTCAATGAACACGTTAATAAGTTACGATTTATCTAAATGTACAAGAAAAATCACAAATATATTTATTAATGCGCCATCTGATTGGCTAAAGATCGGTCCATGTAGAAAAAAATCGCAGTTACGGATTGAGCCGTATATCCGTGTGTAGCGATCCACAAATAAATGCAGTAAGATCCACAAATAAATAGACAAATTTACATAGAAATGCATAAATATATTTGTGATTTTTCTTTTACATTCATATAAATCCTAATTTATTACGTGTGCATTGGAATGGATTTGTAAATTCAATTTATTTGTGAATCGTTTTGCAGTTATTGAGACGTATCTGACCCCCGAACACGTGCGGCTACTTAAAGCTACTCCGAGGAACTTGGATGTGGTGGTGTCTTTGGCGCCCCCTGTGGATAACAGCGGTATTGTTTCCCAGAAGCAGAATCCCTTCAGAAAACCTCTTGATTTTATTTAACCTGAGGAGTCTGTGACAGTCTCTGAATCTCTGGTTCTGTCTCTCCGTGTCCTTATGAATGGAACGCTTATGAAAACAAAATATGAAAGCACAAACTAATAAGCTCGTCTTTAATAAGCTTCTAATGACGTCCACGGACAGCGTTCGGTTGCTCGTGTGTTCCTGCACTCTGAGTTCTGCCTCACACCAGCTTCCCAGAGGCCGTGTGGGAGTGTGGTGGGTGGCTCAGAGTTACATGAATAGCCAAAGGGCAGGCGAGGCAGGCAGGGAGGACATAGACAGGAAGGGGAAATTCAGTTTGCTGGTCGCCCACCACTTCCTGTGTGTCTCCTACGCGGCTCGCGGCCCACGGACCGGAGCCGCCCCCAGAAACCAGTTTGTTTGCTCCGCGTTGGAGATAACGAGGAGCCGGAGGTAAACACCCTGACGACCAGGGCGAGGAACGCCTCTCAGGAATACGGCGCGATGGGTCGTGCACATTGCTGCCCTTTAGCTTTTCTACCGTGTTACAACGACACAACAACATCAACAACAACAACAACAGCAGATGAGCTGTCTCGACGTCATGCCGTCACAACGCGATCCATAGTTTGCCAATTTGACACTAGTCTGTGTTTTAGGGAGGAAGCGAGGAGCGCTGCAGTGGCGAGGCGCGGCCAGCAGGGGTCCTTCTCTCATTGCGTGTTGTTCGCCGTGTCTTCCCGAAAAGGTGAAACCGCGACCACGACAGGGAGTCCAGTGTTTCAGCTTTTAACCAGGGAGCGAATGTGTGTGCTCGCATCACGGCGGACGTCATTTCGTTTACATTTCGGAGAATTTAAAAATATGACGACTCGGGACCTCGTTTTTGTGAACGTACCAAGTCCTACCAGGAGGGGGGGGGGGGCGGGGGACTCCCCACTCGTGCCAAGAAGCCCCCCTTGTTGTTTTGCACACATACTGTGCTCATGGTTGGTAGGAGGCACCCCCCCCCCCCCACACACACACACTCCTGCCCTTCTGGGATCCCACACCCCATTGAACTTTCCACCCACTCACCGAGGAATGCAGGCAGAGAGGGAGGGGGGAGCGGGGGCTGCAGGCAGAGATGGGGGACGAATGAGAAGAAGATGAGGAGGAGGAGGAGGAGGAAGGACGAGGCATTTTTTTGGGGGGGGGGGGGAACGCGGCGATAATAACCCCCCCTCGTTGTGCGGTCGTTGGGGAAAAAGCGAGCGATGACACATGAGGGTCTGCATGGCGCGTGAGGGCTTCTCTCTCTCTATCGCTCTCCATCGCTCTCTCTCTCCTTTACTGAACAGGTGAGGAATGACATGGACAGGAAAAGGGGCGCGGGGAAGAAAACAAGGCCGGATAATAAACTGCACTCATGCACACGCGCACGAAAACACACACACACACACATGTAATTATCGAATGACCCCGGCCTTTGTCGTCACGACGACGTCCCTCAGGTGCTTGCTTCAGTTTCTCCTCCCCCACGGAGTCTTGTCAACAAGTCTCTCCGTCCCCCCCCTTTTTTCTCTCCTCCCTCTTAGCGTACGCCTCTCATTGAAAATCGGGAATTCCACAGACGTAAAGTGGCGGCATTGTTGGTGAAAGGTTAGAGCTGTTCTCCAATTCTCCCCCGAAATGAGAAAAGGCCCTCTTCTCTCCAGCGGGTAGTGCGACAAAAAAATTAATAAGACGAGGGATGGCATTTTGGTTGCGTCGCGTATCTAAAGTGTCCGCCCCGCTAAAAATGCACCAAAAAAAACACGGCGAAAGCCAAACGGGGAGGAGGAGACGAGAGCTTCTCGCCGCTCTTTGCCGGGTTATCTGCCCACGAGCCTTAGTCAGGCCTCATAAAAAAGTAATTACGCCCCTCAGTGGTAATTCTGTGAATGCCCCCCCCCCCTCCTTCCACCAACCCACCCATTGAATGATAAACATTTACACCGTGCCGGTGAGAAGGAATCCATCAGGTCTTTTGCGTTGGGGATTAGATCCGGCGGCTGAATTAGTGTTCAAGGGCAGAATGCGGGATCGGAAAACTCGGAGTGGGAGGAACATGAAGAGATTTCACAAGAGGAGGCAGGTGGTGGCGACACGAGACATTAAAGCTCTCTCTCTCTCTCTCTCGCTCTTTCTTTTCTTTCTTCTACCTCTGAACACACCTTTGTGACACATCACAGATGGGATTGGACAGCTTCCCTTTCAAGTCGCCGGCCGGGGGATAAAGGAGGCGAGCGTTGCATCTTTTTTTTTCTTTCAATAAAAAAATAAAAGAGGAAAAAAGCACAGGACGTGCGAGGCCGCGAGGGGTCGCCGACCTTTATCGTCACTTACCTGCCGCCTACCCCCTCCATCTCCATTGTCCATTGTCATAAAGAGCAGACGTCGCTATCTGGCTACCTCGCGTGACGAGGGCCGTCGCACCCCGAGTTGGCTCCCCACCCCCCCTGACAGAAGCAGGTAATCGGGCGTCTACGGATTATCGGAGGGACGCAATGTCAAAAAGGCAAAAACTTCAACCAACGGGGCCAGACGGGGGGGGGGGGAGGATGTGTTTGCTCTTCACGTGAAAATCAATGGGCCCCAGACAGATGGCGGTTTGTTTCCTCACTATTTACTGCCTGGCTCCTTGACAAAATGCCCCCCGCCCGCCCCCTTCCCTGGGCTGACGGTGCGCAGGTAAGAAGAGAGCCACGCCGTCCCACCCCCACCAAACGGATGACAGATGTGCGAGCTACCGCTCTACTTTCCTTCCCCCTCTAAACCCCCCCCCCCCCCACAATCCATCCATTCCCGAACGGCCTCGGGGGAAGAAAAGAAAAAGCTTCCTCCGCTTAACGAGCCCCTCCGTCAGGCGGCCATCTTTATCGTTTATCGGAAACGTTGGCAAACCTAGAAAAAAGCCGACTGGAAACTGTTCCGCCGGGAAAAAAAACACACGCGAGTCTTTCGATTCCTCCGGTTCGGTTCGGTGAGTCGTCTCGCGGAACGGGGAGACCGAAGATACAGAGCGACAGATCCGTCGGGGAGTCCGCGTTCATCGACGTGAAGCGTCTCGGGCGACGAGGCGGACGCCGGGCTCTCGCGAGAGGTCGAGGCGCGAAAAGAAAAATCAAAGATCACAGTTTCCTGAACCCTTTATAGGAACATCTCCCGTGTGATTCACATATATTGCGATAACATCCATCCCCAAATCACCACCACTATGGAGGACTTAAAATGACTAAAGTATAAATAAATAAATAAATGAATGCATGAATAAATACAAGAATAAATAAATAAATGCTTAAATAAATGTATAAATGAATAAATAAATGCTTAAATAAATGTATAAATAAATAAATAAATGTATAAATAAATAAATAAATGCTTAAATAAATGTATAAATAAATACAGGAATGAATAAATAAGTTATAAATCAACAAGACATCATTAAATAAATATATTTCTGTATTTCTTCATTTATTTATTTCTCTATTTATGTGTCCACACGTATTTCTTCATTTATTTATGTGTGACATTTACGTGTCCGTATATTCAAATGAGCTGGGCGGTCCGAACCTCTGTCTAAAGCATGATTGGTCACAGGAGTGAAATGCACCTGGTGTGTTGTGCTCTACTACTTCTGCCTGGCACATGATGCTGAAGTTAGACTTCAGCTAACCGTTAGCAGAATTTAGCCTAGACAGCTTTTTGACTTCAGCCGTTTATCAATTCCAAGAACACTGAGTACAGACTTGTGTTCTTTTGGAGTCTGGTCTTTGGAATCTGGTCTTGGGAGTCTGGTTTTGGGAGTCCAGACTCGAGGGACGAGGACGGTCTTTCTGGTCTTGTGACGTCACCACATCAACTGTTCTATGAATTTACTCCAATTATTCACTGTAAAATACTTTACAGTGGAGTAGAATGTATGTGTCCACTGTTGTTTGGCGTGAGCTACGAATAAACGATAATAAATATACAACGTCTCGTAGCTTTCCTGACCCAGGGTCGCTACAATATGAAATTATGAATCTTAACCCTCAGTCAAATTGACGTAACGTTATCTTTAGTAAATAATAAACTCGTTGTGCTCTTTAGATCCTCCAAAACCTAATTATATATTATGCTTAGCGTCGCCAGAGCCAGCGGAGCATTTCAAAAAGTCCTGCCGAGATCAGGCTTCTCCCACACAGCACGCTGACCGCCTGAGCTCACTGGTCCCGCGAGCAGGACCTCAAATCTCCGTCGCATATCCTTATTAGGCTGAATCTCGATAAACCGACCACAGATTTGATGCTTAAACTACTAACTTCTCGGCTGAAAACATCCTTAAATTACATTCCGTGACTCAACAACTGTAGTATTTAGAATGTACAGACAAGAATGCATAATAAACGCTGTTCGTCTACAGATCCAAGTGCTAGGGATCGATTGCTTCTGTCTTGCTCCCTGACTTGACCAATCCTGTTCAACAATGAGGTTCGGACCGCCCAGCTCATTTGAATATACGGACACGTAAATGTCACACATAAATAAATGAAGAAATACGTGTGGACACATAAATAGAGATATAAATAAATGAAGAAATACAGAAATGTAGAAATACATTTATTTAATGATGTCCTGTTGAGTTATAACTTATATTTATTAATTTCTGTATTTATTTCTGTATTTATACATTTATTCTTGTATTTATTTATTTATTTAAGCATTTATTTATTTATTCTTGTATTTATTCATGCATTCATTTATTTATTTATTTATACTTAAGTCATTTTGAGTCCTCCATACACCACAACCCCACACACCTGACACCTTCCCATTTATATAGACTGTATATATCTGTTCATATTGTTTACGTGTTTATATTATTTATATTGTCCGACATTGTATTCATTCACCGTACTGCATTGCATTTCGTTGTCTCAGCACTTGTACAATTGAATCTGAATCTGAAGTTTAAAAAAAGAAGAATTTAATTCACGTAAGAGCTTTAACGTCAAAAAAACAAAGTCGTATTTGTGTGATCAGCTCTCTTGAAGCCGTTGTCCCTGGACGCAAATCTACACAAATTGCTTTTCCTGGAATCCGCGACAACTGGGGATCGTGAGTGAATATTGATATTTCTTCTCCCCGGCTAACGTAACCGCGCGAGGAGAACGATCCTCTCTGGAATCCAGCGGCGGATGAATCTGTGGGTTTTAATAGAGTCTCGCGAGGCATCCGCACTTCCCCTTCTGCCGCTCTGAGAGGTATTTTTAGGCTAACGGCGCTACCCTTGCTCCCCAAGTTGCAGTTCCCTGAAATATATGTTTTTGTATATCTACTTTCTTTTCCTTCTTTTAATACAAAAGCCGGATTCATGTTTTCACTGCTGGTCACAGAAAGCCGCGATATGATAGATCAACTGCCACCGCTCCCTCCAGGATTCACTCTCTTTACGTCTCCTCAGCCCAGTCGCTGCCTTGGTTGCTACCTTGGTCGCTACCTTGGTCGCTTCCTTGGTCGCTATCTT